>NW_013669779.1:42983-74838 GCF_000517525.1 Limulus polyphemus
CCACGGCTGAAAGGGCGAGCATGTTTGGTGGGACGGGGATTCGAACCCGCGACCCTCAGATTGCGAGTCGAGTGCCCTAAACACCTGGCCATGCCGGGCCTGATCCTTTGGACCATAAATAATTATAGCAGAGTTATTTCTAGCTCAACTTGAAACAACCAGGTATTAATAAATAAAGCATAATATAAAACTTCGAAACACGTCATGAACAACACGTTTAGCTTTCTTATATTACATACTTGTTTGCTCTAAAATCAAACATGTTTTCAGCACATTTCACCACAGTGAAATATTAATTTCCACTTTTCAGGCTTCGTGCACCAAATTTATCGAACAAAGATAAATACAAACACCTGTTACTGATAAAGTAGAGTACCTCTAATTATATCATATCAGTGCAGTTATTAATATTTCACAATATCAGGGAAAATTAAACCAAATTTCTCAAAATTGAAAATAACAACAATTCTCTAAGTAAACATTAAAGAGATATGTGCCTGATTGTTACACTCCTCACGCGCACAATGTGCAATGGTTCCACTTTCTTAATTTCCATAACATTCTACTGCTTTGTATAAAATTAGAACTTGACAAGTGATTCAACAACCCATAGTAAAACCTGTACAGATAGATGTGTGTGAGATATACAGTATGAATATTATAAAGAAAACCTGTTCACTGCTGTGACCAAGAACTTGCTGTAATCAAACCTCGTATGTTAACATGCTGTCATCTAGGGTCAAACTTCTAACACTCTCAATATATTAATAAACATAATTATTACGATTCCGTCAACCTCTATGCTACTAAGTATACTTTTGTTAAATATTTCTCATTTCCAGAAATGCATTATGTAACATAGAACTCATTCTTAAAATATGGCACGAATTCATATTCATATACCTTTTTTTTCCTTTACCTTTCTCTGCCACAGCTCTAATTTCTTCAGTTCGTTATAGTTTGCCACCACATTTTGGCTAATGCAATTGAGCAGTTTTATTTCAGACAGAATACTTATATTGTGGAATACTACATTAGAGCTCATAAACCATAGGTTATAACTCATTTTGGGCATTATCACATACACAGTGTCCTGGATGATGTAATGGAGTGGTTATCACACTGTATACTTAGGATATTTTACTGTGAAACTTCACTCAAATGAGGATCAATATTTCCTTTCAACCATTAACTAGGTTTTCCTAACTTCTGGTTAGGGTCACTTATTCCCAGCTATAATATGCTGGAGGTCAACAAACACATTAAGATCATTCTTCTTAATAATGTAGCTGTTAAGTTCTTACTTCTTTGTCCTCAGATTCTTCATAGAAAACCAAAGAGGTAATTGTGATTTTTATCCTCAGCATCATTTATGTCAGATTTGCTATAAAACTTCACTACTTCCACTGTTTGATTCTTCTGTTATATTCTTCCTTAGAACCTTGGTCCAAGTAGTGCTTCAGAGAATTGTCAAGCACACATGGTTTCAGTTTACCTACTGAATTTCAAAATTCGACAGATTGAGTTGTCAAGTAACACAGTCTGGACATAGTTGAATTCAGATCCTAGAGGATGACGTGTTGTTGGCGCATACCACACACATACCCAGTATCTATGTTTGGGTTGTTTTAAAATTTAGCCTTAAAGAATATAACTCAGCTATAGAAAAACGAAAAATATATGAATCATCTTTAGCCATACATATAGCTAATCCGCTGTAATTTACTAAAACGTAGATTTTTTCACTAAGGCCTGGTCTTAAATTATTGTGTACTTTTAAACTTTTGGTAACTTATATAGGTTACTTCCACTAGACATATTGCAATAATGTGCTACCATTTATGAACCATTAAACTCAACATGTTTTTTTGACATCACAAAATACCAATCAATGTGAGAATTCATCTGAACGAAGACTTTGGAGCTAAAATAATTTTGGCCATGATTAATCTTCATACTGTCACTACAGTTTATATTAAGACAGACCCAGACCACTTTAAGCTAATACAGTATTCTGTGGTAAAATACTTTTTTTATACTAGATGGCTGCCAATACCAGTAGCTTAAATAACAACACATTGTATCTCCATTCACGAATCAATTCACATTTTCCACTTAGATTAATAACAATTTGATTTACACTCTGTGCTGAGAAATAACACAACTCCCACATGGAGGAGTTATATATACATTTAATATTTGCTCTACGTGAGTCTAATGAGCTTCATGTTGTCTGCTCTGCAAAACTTCCATTACTACTTGGCTAGACAGGATGAGAAATTATTGCACAGTGGAATGTTAGATGACATTTTGCTTCAGAAAATTGCAAAATAGCTTAGAAAGTAAAAATCACAACACTCTTTAAGCTGAGTTTTCAAATTCCTAAGATCATTCTCAGTCAAATAAGCTGATATTCTAGGCATTTTATCTGCTAATACCAGCTATACTAACTGTTTGATAATTAGTTAACTATCATCAGATATTCTATGGATATCTCTCCATGCCACTCTGCTCAACAGCTCAGAAAGTAAGGGTTTGCAATGCCCTTTTGGTCCTGTCAGTCTTATGATCAATAAACCATCCCAGCTATCGATCAGCTATCACCAAGTGTAGTGCATAAATGTTATCACAATATACTACTTTATATCCCGAAAAGAAAGGAATGCTATTTTATTTCAGTCACTTTCTTACAACCAGTGACTGTTCTGACTGCTAGTCCAGCAGTTATTCTCAGCCATAATGATCAGAAGGTCGTTATTGGCACATTAGTTAACCATTAGAGGTATCTCGCACCTTTTCTATAGACATTTCTTCATTTGACTTATTTTGCACAGGCAGGTAGCATCTTCCTTCTTTACAGCTGAGCAAAGATGATAAACAACAGTGCTCTGATTAACTTCTGATTTATCAGTCTCGACCTCTGATTCTTGGTCAAGCAAGTACACGAGAGGATCATCAGTAATATAAGGCCGTACCTTATCAATGTTCTCTATGTAACACTGTATCTCACATGTCACTGGGCTGATCTGCTGGACTATGAGTAAGGATCTGTCTTGCTTCTATGCTATTGACACACGCTAAAGCCATACTCAATCTCCACACTGGAACTTGCATTCCTTGACTGTTTTATTATTACGTCTCTTCTGTTATATGGTAGCTTACCGTAGTTGTTGCCACAGATTCATATCAAATGTTTTCTCAGTTGATCGGGCTGGGATTAAGAAACGTTGAATTCATTCACTTGATAGTTTCCATTACCCATTCTTCCAAACTATCAGACTGAGGTGATAAGGCAAAGTGCACGTCTTCATCCTAACTACCACTTTACACAAGTCAGAGAATATCTGTCTATTGAAATTAGCTCCCTGATTCATGCCAAATCCTTCAGATATGTCAAATCGAACTATTTAGTGTTCTACCAATAGACCAGTGACAGACTGTGCTAAAGTATTGACCAGCGAATAAGCCTAGACTCACTTAGTCAAGTAATTGATAATCATCACCACATATAAATTACCCCATTCAGTCTCTTAGGGAATACCAACAATATCCATGGTTATTATTTGTAAAGAAGAACCAACAATTCTCTGCTGGAATTTACCCTGTCTAGGCTGGCTTTTACTTTGGGCAGCATAGACCATACAATGTTGTTGTCACTGCTTACCATCTTGACCTGAAAGTAACCAGTAAAACCACTGTTAGACATTAGCATAAGTGCTTACTACACTATAGTAACTTTCAGTCCCTGAATTTTGCGAAGTCTGAACAATTTCCTGTCTTAGAGCTTTGGGGATCACTGGCTGCAGCACAGGTTGAGAGCTATATATTGATGATTGATAATAACTGTACAACACACTTTCTGTGCATCCATGCTACATTCATTAATCTACACTGGCTCTGCTTCATCTTGCTGCATGGCAAGGAGTGCACATGTTAGCTTTGGATCCTCCAGTTTCTCTTCCCAAAGTACCTGAAGTATTAATTTTGGCATTAAGTTACTAGTGTAACCTACTAATATATGGCTCAATGCTGCTATGACAAAAATGGTCTTAACTACCATATGGTTTTCATTGTCAGGTTTATTCAATGAATAGGCATAGTCTCACAATGCAGTTAGCAATCAATCGAGATTTCCATTTTGCATACCTAAACAATGTAATGCAAGAAAGTAATACTCCTAAAATGCTGTTATCTCAAGTGCAATTATTTCTTCCAGATTCAAAGTTACTTTACCAGTTCTTCCTCTATTGTGAAGTATCAGCATTCAAGAACCATGAGAGTGGGATTAGCATATGATATCATACATTCCACTTTATTCTGCAACTTACAAAACACTGCCACCCCCACTGGCATTAATATCCAAAAATATCTCACAGTCCTGTCATGGATAAACCAGCACTGGAGCTTTCACTAAAGTGTGTTTTAGTGAAAGGAATGTTGGATTACTGTTCTTGGTCCATCTAAAATGCATGTTGACGTTAGTGATAGCATTTAATGGTGGAGCAATGTTGGAGATGTTAGCCACAAATTATCAGCAATAAAACACAAAACCAAAGAAATTGTGAACTTTTCATTTGGTGACAGGTTAAAACCACTCCCGCAACATTATGATCTTCTTAGGCTCAGTAGAGACTCGATCTCTTCCCACAATATGACCAGGAAATTTCACCTCCATGCACACTTCCTGGTTTGAACTTCAAACCTGCCATTCTTCTCTACTGAAGTAACCTTCTGGTGTTTTCATCAGTGGACTTAAGCGTATGGCTAAACATCAAAACATAATCAACATAGACCAAACACCCTTCTCATTACAGTGTAAGCTCTGCAGTCTCTCAAACTGGCAGGTATATAATTGAGAGGAAAAGCATCAATTTAGGCTACTGAATTAATTCATTTGAAATTAATAATGAACCTTGGCATGCCCTCTTTTTTCCTGTCAATCACTAGTGTAGATAACCACACACTCTTTTAATATTGCATGGTGGATGTTTAATTAGATGTACATTGCTTGTGTCTATGTCATGACAATATACCAGTCAGCCATCTGGTTCCACAGCCATTAACATACTCAGTCAACAGGCCACTGGTCTTCTACCACAATATTGAATCAAGATTGCTTGCACAATCCTCAAACAGTGACCTCAGATGTGCCAGCAACTGAATACTTACTTTTTAACATGGCATGGTGGAAGTAGCACTAGCTATACTGCTTCTGCTTTCCATGACAGCGATCCTTCTAGTGGAAAGCTGGATAGCTGACTCCCAATAATTACAGAATAACACTGGGACTTCATCAACAGTTGGTCAGATCACTATCCAAACTAATGCTGTCTGCTTGATGGATAGGAAACACGAGTGGTCTTCAATGGTTTCTTATGGACGAGGCGCCATATAATGCAATGATAAAGCCAATACATGGTGGTACTGTGCCTCCCTGGTGTGGCTGGCATTGGATTATTTTTCATGGAAATGACGTTCAGTTGCTGCAAAGACACAACTGACTGGTAATTTTTGTAGTATGTCCATCCCTAGGATGCCTATGCTAGACCCAAGGTTGAAGATTATTACTTTAGTTCTGTAGCTTGCTTTACCTAGATGTAGTAAAAGATATGTAACTCCAACCATATATAGTCTATCACCATTTGCCAGAACAAAGTCAATGTCAACTGGCTGGAGTGGTGGCTGCATCTGGAGGGCTTGCTACCAATCAATATCAGCCAGTGTCCTAAAAATCCTGCATCAACTAGAACTCTGCCTATTACTCTTGTATTTTAACAAACATATTACAAGCACCACCCAGAACTGAGGGAGCTAGGCTTAGCACCAAGTTTTTCATCACAAATTGTCTACTGTACTTCTCCCAAGTCAAGGCAGACCCTACTCAAACTTTGTTAGTTCTCTGAAGCAGAAGTAGCAGCAGCTATAGCTTGTTATCACCCCTCCTACATATGCTGTGCATATGGTCAAAATTGGTAGCCTTGCCTATCTTGCTGCATGGCAAAGTATGGACAGTTCACTCTAAAGTGGTTCTGATGCCCACACCTAAAGCAGATGCTTTGGTCCTCCCTTCTGGACCTTCATAGTATTAGCAAAATTTTAAAGTTTGGACAGTTCACTCTAAAGTGGTTCTAATGCCCACACCTAAAGCAGATGCTTTGGTCCTCCCTTCTGGACCTTCATAGTATTAGCAAAATTTTAATGTCCAGGAGAGGATTTAGTAACTTAATCCAATAAATCTATCTGACAGCCATCACTCCCTAAGGCCTAGCTCTTCCTCCTTGTTATAATTAAGCCTTTTAACTCCAGGAACATACCATTTCCTCAAGTGTAAACATGCAACTTAATAACACAAGTGTTCAGAAGAGCACAAGAAAATACATTTGTCAGGAGAAAAACATGTTTTCTAAAATAACCCAGGTTCGAATCCTGGTCACTGCACCAAATGTTCTCCTTTCTATCGACTTTGTTGTATTCTTATGTGCACTGATTTTTCTTGGATTACTCAGATAGGAGTTACAGAATAACAGAAGGTTTTAACAGAAAATGCATTATTGAATGTTTTACCCTTGACTGAGTTGGAAACAATAAATGAGAATGGACAAAATGTATAACATAGGGGAACAATCTTTATTTTCAAAAACACAATTAAAGTTTAAAGCAAGTGCATTGTGTTACACCTTTACGGTATAGCTCTCAGTTGTTTTAAAGCAAAACAATATCTTCAGTTACCTCAAAGCATTCTGTTCCATATATTATATACAAAAAGTACCATTCTTATTAAGATTTGGTCATTTTCACTACAATATAAGGGATCTTGTATTGTTGAAGCATCACCTGATGTAGTGTCTATTTCTACACAGGAATATTCACACGAGAAAGTTCAAGTGACATCGTAGTTGAATGGCCCTGTTTTGTTAGTATCTAGGACCAAACGAACTTAGTTTCTTCCTTGACCAATATTCTATTGACGTTGAAAATGTAATATTAAATAAAGGGGTAGGAAACGAGCTGTATGCTTGCATACTACAAGTACAAGAATTAAGCTTGAATAAAAATTTTGGATACATATATTTACATATAAATTAAAATGAATTATAACATGGTCAAGTTGAACAGTTAAAAAAGCAAAGTGGTTCAAAAGTAAAAGTTAGGGACAGAACTGGGTGTACCCATCATTTTAAAAGTTTTAATGTCCTTGTGTACACGAACAGTTACATAAAATATTTTCAAGAGGTATTTTTGTTTCATATGCTTCTGATATGCAAGAATTCCTTCTAAAATTATCATTAGATTATTGTCACATGGCAGAGGCAACAATCATTAAAAAAAACATTTTTTTAGGTGATAGTATTTTCTGAAATGTATCGTTTTATATTATTTCACATCATTTTCTTTAAGCATGGTTCAAAGTAAACATCCTTAATCTTAATTTCAAGATTAAACTAGTTACGTTTCATTGTAAAATGTAAAAATATTAAAATTATTTTTTATTGTTTGTAGAATTGCATGTTTGAATTTTTATTTCTTAGGAGTTACGTCAATACTCATTGTTATATGCATTTAATTTTTGTCAGTCCCCAGAATTATATTTTTATACCCTTTGTACAATTTATTGCTTTTTGTATAAATATGCTTTTTTATGCATGCTTATTTAAGAAAAAAAGCAAACATTTAAAAGTTACCATTTTTATTTGATATAAATGGATAGCAACAAGATTTTCGTTTCATGCTTCATAAGGAACTTAGTAATAACAGTGACTAGAATTGATTGTATCAGTACATACACACTAAAAATTAAATACGTTATAGTTTAACAGAAACTCACTCTTTGTTTTTCCCTCCATGTGGGCATACCATCTGTTCCTGGTGGGGGAGGAGGCGGTGGAGGAGGTGGAGGGACAGAACTTGGTGCTTTTGTTAAATTTTTAGCAACTGGTGAAGGCATTTGACCAATTGAACCGGGGAATATTGGAACACCACCCTTTGGAGTTGTTGGGTTAGTGACGGTGAATTTGAATATTGTTGTCTTCCTACTTCTTGTGTTCTCGGTGACTGGTTGTTCCAGTACGGTCCAGAAGTACCTGGAGTCGAGGGTGTACCACTTGACATTGGGCTATGTGGCGAATTTGGTGTCCCATTTATGCCACCAAAAAAAGGGGTTAGAGCTACCAATCTTTGGCGTAGATGAGGAAGGAGACCACACTGCTGGGCTAGCGTTTCCAGGAGGTTTTCTGTATGAATAAAATATACACATGATACATAGATTCTTTGAAATGTAGCGATTTAAGCAGTATACAGTGAATTGCTATTGATAAAAACTACTAAAAACTTAAGGATTGATCCATTTCGGTAGTTTTAGTGGTCTCAATGAATTGTCGTTTAGTATATTTTGATCTATTAAGTTATTAAAATCCTATGCCCCAAAAGACATTATATCCAGTTAGTCACATGGTGAGTAGAGTGTGCTGGCTACAAGTTTTTGTTTAACAGATTACTTCACATTATTCATCACACAAGTCTAGATGTTCCTCTGAAATATGATACGATTTATTAAAAAATTCAAAGTAGTATTACATAGATTTTTAAGATGTCATTAATAATATAATCAAGAAATAAAATTTCAAATACATTACTTTTAGGCTTAATATCCAAACATTTCGTAATATTGTTTACTAGATAAAAGTGATTCTTTTAACTACGCAGTTAGTCGGCGCATACTTTGCAGTAACTGCTAGTGTGTGTAGGTGTAAAAACATAGTAAACATACTGAAGCGATTTCTTTTGGCACCTCACCAATTTTACACATTACTGCATACTTCTTTATTATTATAGAGCTTACTACGCCTAAGAAAGGATACTTGCAAACCACTATTGTACCCTTTCGAATTTGTTTGTTTCTAAGTGAAAGAAATTCTCAAGTTAAAATTGTAAACATTTGGCTCTCTTATGATGTTTTCGACATTCAGTGTAAGGGTTAAAACCTAATATACATTACCCACCAAGCGGAACTCAGTATTGACAACATAAACAGCAAAATCTCAAGGACTGGATAGAAAAATATCACACTAAACTGAAACTCTCCGCATTGTGAGGTCGTAGGTGCGCTATAAGAGTGACAGTGAAATTCCACTATCCGATTAAAGTTTGTTTGTTTTAAGTTATGCACAAAGTAACACAATGGGCTATCTGTGCTCTGCCAACCACGGGTATCGAAACCCGATTTCCAGCATCGTAAGTCCGCAGACATACCGCTGTGCCACTGGGGGGCCAGATTAGAGTACTCCAAGAATTGGAAATGAGTGATGTGTAACTAGCGGCCTTTCTTAAGTTTTGCACGAAAATGTCAAACAAACAAAGATACTTTCTTTTAATTAATTAGCAAAGCTATTGTCTTCTCAGTGCAAAGCTACACATTGAACTGTCCACCGCCGGGAAATCCAACCCCGGATTTTGCCGTTGTAAATTTGGCTTTGGTTTTGCTAGATTATCCCTGCTATATTTTCGTTTACCTTCTCGAAAAAATACACAATTTAGCTAAAAACAATTCATCATGGTCGTAAACAACCAAAAGAAACAAAAAGAAAATTAAAATAATTGTTACCTGCGATCCCCTTCATGGTCACTTTATTTAATACTTAAAATAATTTGAAAAATGGGGCCTGGAGATGTATAAATGAACGTGAGACTTAAATAGAAAGTACATATCAAAATTAAATTTAGATTCAAGGACGGCAAAAATTATTGTGATCAATCACTGATGACTCTTGGTGATAAGAATTCGCAGGTCATGGCTGTATTTGTCACATAAAGAAAAGTAGAACAGATATACAGCTACAATAACAGAAAGTTAAAAGATGGGACAAAAAACGTCCCTTTGCACGAAGGACTGTTTACGTCATACTTGCGTCACATAACATCCAGAAATGTTGTCACGAAATCCAGTCAATAGAGTTAAACGTATGCGAGTTAAGCGACTTTAACTGGAAATCTTCAAGTTGTTTTATTTTAGTTGCTGTATTTACTTATAAGTACCGATGAGTCAAAAGTGTATTTTAGGCAACATGACAGCAACAAAGCAACTGTAATATCATCTTACTATTTCAAAAGTTTTTAGAGATTCGCACGTTTATTTACTGTGAAATGTTATCACTAGAAAAATACGATACCACTGTTTTTATGTGTGTGTGTCAAAAGTAATACAAATTTAATCTAAGAAATGCAGCTAAAATTTTGATGATCTGAAAAAATGACGGGAGAGTTAGAGAGAGTGTAATAAAACCTGATAAACCATGAGCGTTGTTTGTCAAAATATTGTTCATGTTCATGTTCAAATCGTGTTTTATGTTTTCAGAATATGTTTGTTAAAAGTATGGGGTTTCGTGGTTACTTTCCACTTTAGTAAATGTTTAGAGATCATTGTTTGCCTCTTATATACTTTCACCATTATTATTAGCTTTGTTAAAGATAGGCTAGCGGATGAGTATGTCATTCGGTCGTGCACATCAGTAATAATGTAAACAACACAATTATTTTTGTTTGTCACTGAGAAATGTCGCCTCGTATTAAAAAAAAACATTTCAAGATTCCTATGGCTCAGAGGAAGTCAGGACTTATAATGCTAAAATTCGGGTTTCGATAAACATGGTAGGAACAGCACGGATAACCCATTGTGTAGCTTTGTGCTTAACAACCAACAAATAAACAAAACCTGTTTTTAACTTTCTTTCCATGCTTTATTTAGTTGTCGAGATTAAAATCAGTAAAGATTGTCGTACAGTTGCATTTACTAGCAATGTGGTTGTTGTTAAGTGTAAAGTTACACAATGGGTTATCTGTGCTCTGTCCACCACGGATATCGAAACCTGATTTTTACAATTGTAAGACCGCAGACTGGGAGCATGATAACAATGATTTAATGGTGAAATTTAAGTTGATACAGAAAAAAATATGTTTTTGAAAGTTATAAAGCGAATGACTTGCGATGGATGGTCTTCTGCAAAGAGGGACTTTTTATAAGTGAACCATCTGTACATTACTGTAGAACAGCCAAGGGTCAGGCGTGACTAACTGGTTAGTATGTCTGGACTGTGAATCTGAGGGTTCGTCGTATGGGTCCTTTTGGGCTATAGCTGTGCTATAAGAGTGACGGCCATGATATAAGTAGCCAAAGAGTTGATGGTGGGTACTGTTGACTTTGAGCTGCCTTTCTTCTAGCCTATCATTTGAAAATAAGTGCGTCTATTGGCAGATAAGAATTATGTGGCTTTCAGCGAAACTTCTATAAAGCAAGTAAACAGAACAGCTAATCACTAAATAAAAATGCATTGGAAGATGTCTGAGAAAATGGTAGTTTCAGGAATCCTGATACACAAAACAATCGTTTGTTTTCATTAAGCAGTTAAAAGTATTTAACATTATCAGGTGTTGTTCCACAAATTATATTTTCACGATTCTGATGGAATTTAAGAAAATTGGACAGAATGCAATTAGTTAAAACGTCTTGAATTGAGATTGAAAGAGATTCCACCAGCTACTGCTATCCGTGTATAAATATCTCTGAACACCTAGTGATATCGTAGGGAAAAAAAGTAATAAAAAGTCTTGCAGAAAAAAGGAAGCAAAAGAAAATTTCACAGCTAATATATTATAACTAAGAGAAATGAGTTTATGTGGTTATATCCCAGCACAATGAAAAAGTTATCAGAGTGCAGATCGTCCAAATATATTGAATCCATAAGAAAATACGTCATAACCTAGTATTATAATAGACAGAAACCTTTCGCTATAAGTTAAAACAAAAATCAGACACCCTTCTAGGATACTGCAATAAATAGAAAGAAAACACTGGGTTATAAATGATACAACAGTAAATAATAACATTATTAACATTGCTGAGTAGTGACACGATAGAGTGGAGCAAGCGGTAGAGTTATACTTTAATGACGAAACTAAAAAATCTGGTTTGTAGTAGACGATGAGCATTAAAGTACGAGAAAATATGCGTAAAATCAGTATTAGTAAATACTGGCAGAAACCTGCTCTGTGGGTGGCTGTTTGTGCTAGTAATTACTAATTGTAGTATTCATACCTCATTGAAAAAATGTAAAGAAAGTTAATGTTTTCTAAAAAAAAAATGATTTTTCTGGGAAAGGGTTCGGATTGTGCTGATATAAAGTGTAATGTTTATATATATATGTCTATATTAAAAGTGGTACTATTTATTGAAAAAATAACAGTTTTGATTTAAGAACTCCATTTTTTAGTACTATATTTACAAATTACATCAATAAAGATATAATTTAACCCTCACGCACAGTGAAAGTCGTGTTCTTGTTGTGAGGAGAGTACTTTTATTTAAAATTGTGTTGTGTAATAAAGAAATTGTTGTTGCACATATCATGGTTATTTTTCTAATTGTATGAAACTTGAATACGCAAAGTGGGAAATATTTTGTGGATTTTTGTTTGCGGTGCCATTCAATAGATGACGTCATATTATATTTATTATTTCGGTCATATATATACACACGCTACGTCCATTATAGTAGGGTGAAATATGATGAAGAATGGTTCGGACAATTAATGAAAACAATTCCCAGTTTTGGACGCTGACGTCTTTAACAAAAGCATTAAACAACTTTGAATCCAGTTGTATAGGCTTACAATATTCTTACGCATAAGACAAACGTTATCAAGAAACTATCAATAAATAAAGAATAAAACTTTGTGAATGTCTAATGTTGCCTTTGTAACTATTTTTCCCATAGTTTATTGTACCCATTCTGCCACGATTACACACTGCTGCCTTACACCGCAATCTCCACTGTAACAACGACTTTGAGATCAGTCTTAGACCATACATCATGACAATTGTTTCACAGACCCTCCTCTGAACGTGGGCGTTTTAGTTTCTAATGATCATATAGAACAAAGACACACAATTTTTTTTGGAACTTTAATGAAAGACTTGAATTGAATTGTTGTGATTTGAGTTTATTCAGATATTCTTTCCATGAAATCAACCAATGGACGTTTTTGAACTATTTGCTTGTGCTTCTGTCAACTACAAATCTCGAATCTTGTTAACGGTACTAGGAGATCTGCACAGATTAATCGTAATGATTTCCTCGGATTGAGGGTTCTCTTCAATAACAGTAGCCTTCTGTTTGTGGATGAAGGCGTTGCTCTCGATTGGCTTGCTGTCCGAAATGGTCTCTTTTTCTACATCCATGGAAGACAATGAAAACTTCGTCCTCCGAAATGTTTGTTCTGCATCAAAATCTTTATGCGAATTTCCTTCTTCTCAAAGTACTGGACATATTCGCACATCTTCAAATCCATCACTGAAGAAATTTCACGTCAAATGGTCGGAAATTCGCCGTGAAATAAACTTATATGTCATCCACGGCTGTGATACATCATTGTATCAGCATTAATAAATCGTTCCTATAAAATGCGATTACTCTATTTGTCCGGTAGCAGGTGAGCTTAAAGCAGAAAAGAATCTATGATATTTCAGTTTCCTGGTTTGAAATACAATACAGTTTGTTTGTAATTAAGCAAAAAGCTACACAATGGGCTATCTGTGCTCTGCCCACCACGGGTATCAAAACCCGGATTCTAGCGTTGTAAGTCCGCAGACATACAGCTGTGCCACTGTGGGGCAAATAAAATACAGATGAACAATAATAGCGACACATTAGATTTACTATTTTTTAAACAAACATATTAGTGTATTATCATACAACATTAATATATAATATAACTTTAATTACAATTATATAAACGTTTTTATTAGACATGTAAATATTAGACACAAATAACAAACATTATTTGAAAGGGTAAGAAGGTGTGTTTTGATTTGTGAATAATGCTATTAATATATTCTGTAATATTTTTATGGTTAAATGTACAAACTTTATAGCAATGTTGTTTCTAGATGAATATGCTTACTGTTGTTTTTAAGGTTACGCATACTTTAAAAACTGTAGCCCTAAACATTTTTCACTTGAGATGCAAACTTACAAAACATTTGTGGTTTTAATGATGAAATTAATGAATCTCTTTAATGTATTTGTGTATATACGTATATGTGATTTGAGTATACAAATGAAAGAGTTGTTTATAAATGTATAAAACGCTCAAACTAAAAGCATCAGTGCAAATCGAGACTCCAAAGTAAAATAGCAAGGAGCGTCGAAGCTCGAAACTAAAAGTACTAGAGTTGTTGTTTATAGCGCGAAACAACATAATGAGCTATCTGCACTCTGTTCACCGTGGGAAATCGAACCACGGATTTTAGCCTTGTAAGTTCATAAACCTATTGCTGACCCACCGAGGGACAAATATTAAAGTGCGTCAGGAGGCCAGATACAAAATATCAGGATTCCAAACTAAGAATGTTAAAAGTTCAAGGTGTGTTAGGAATCAGAAAACAGAGAATTAAAATTCCAAAGTAACAATGTTAAAGTTGTCAGTTATCCAAATTATGAATACAAATGTATGCTATTTTTCAGAACCAAAAATGGAGATTAATCACTCTAGAGCAACAATAAAAAAACGGAGAGTTTCCGGAATTTCAGAGAAAGCAATATCGGTGTCTATTAGTGTTCCAAAGTAAGAGTATCGGGGTTTGTTATGATTCTAAAAGTAAGAATATGGGGGTATGTTACGGCTTCAAAGTAAGAATATTGGGGTATGTCACGGCTTCAAAGTAAGAATATTGGGATATGTCACGGCTTCAAAGTACGAATATTGGGATATGTCAGGACTTCAAAGTAAGAATATTGGGGTATGTTAGGGCTTCAAAATGAGAATATTGGGGTATGTCAGGACTTCAAAGTAAGAATATTGGGGTATGTCAGGACTTCAAAGTAATAATATTGGGGTATGTCAAGGTTTAAAAGTGAGGATATTGGGGCTGTCACCTATTCGAAGCAAAATAATAGCGTGCCATTTTTCAGACTTACGGTGGGACTAAATTCCTTCGGAAAAATAATTTCAGTTAATATTTCTAAGACAAAATCGTTTAATATCAAGACACTAAAAGTATAGTATTAGTTTAAACTTTTTTTTCAGACAGTGTAATAAAAACATGCTAATTTTTCTATATTTGATGACACTTTGTATGTATTTGAGTAATATTACAGTTTTCATTGGTCCCTTATTACATATAGCTATCAAATATAACTAAATGAAAAATGGCGGCTGAATATCAATGTCCACAGAACAGAGGTCGACAGTATAAAAACCAAAAGAATAAAGCTAAGAATTAATAAGAGAAACAGTCTGAGCTTTGTTAGTTTGAATTAAAACACTTATGTTTTAGAATAAACAGTAAGTTAAACTTTCGTGTTTTAGCATAAGAATATAAGTTGAACTAAGAATAACAACTTACCGTACTTCAAATCCTTTCTCCATATTGACAACCTGTCATTTGTATTAATAACACCAAGTTCAAAATGAGACCTGATAATGAGAAGCAACCAATTCAAAATTCAGTCTACATCTACTGCCTTAAAGACAACGGAGAGGTGCTCAAAACAGTTATTTTTGGAACTATGGCTTTTTTCCTATCTCAACGCAGCAAATTTTAATGCGGAGGTCCACTGGCACTCCACGCATGCGCTACCAAAGTACCCGGTGTCAGTATTCAGGCTGTGTTTGCTGGTGCAGCAGGTACCCCGAAATATCTCAATGCTATATTTATTTTGTCCCACGCATCTGTCAGCTTGCCTTCGTTTTTGTATAGTAAACTTTGTTTAAAACTCGAATAAAAGATTAAATATTATCGAAATCTGATCAAACTCTTCTCTCATATTGTGTCAAGATATTAGTTGAAATATAAGATCAGTAATAATAATTTCAACTATGTTACACGTCGCAAAGAACTTTAAATGTCAAAGGATATAACAACTAGTATTTAACAAGTAAAGTTTTTTTTTTAAATGTGTAAACAATTATTTTTTATTCTTACATAACAGTCAAAGCTTCATTAGCCATGGCCTACTACCCTTTAACACAGTTGGCAAGTAAAAATATATATATATTTTTTTTATTCGCCTTTTTTTGGCTGACAAGAACTTTCTACCCCTCAGATGACTACAACTGCACATTCCAAACCTATTTCTGGCATGAAAACTACAGAAGTTGATCTGGACAATAAATAACATCCTATACCCATGCTTTACTCTTACACCACCAGATTCAACTAAAAGTCAAATGCCCATAAAAGGAATGGTTAAAACAAACACTGGCAAACTATAACTACATTAATTATTATATTGTTTTGTTCTAGATTATAACTACATTAATTATTATATTGTTTTGTTCTTTCTTCCGTCTGAGTTTGACTAAGAAGTTTCAAAATCATATTTTTTTTCAAAGTTAAATAACAGTTTTGCCCCTCCTCCGATGGCTTAGCTCGAGGGCTTATAATGTTACAATTCGTGGTTTGATCCCTGCATTAGGCACAAGATAGTTCATTGTGTAGCTTTGTGCTTAACAAAACAAATAAATGAAAGCTCTAATGTTAGAAATCGGCAGAAGAATTTAGAACTTTGTACTTAGAAGATGCTGAAGGGAATATGTCGTTAAGAAATGAGCTTCAGTATTGTTCACGAATTTCTGACCGATAACATTTTGAAACGAAATTAAAATGAAATATATTTATCTATTCTTATTGACCAGTAAAATATTGTTTAACATAATAATTAGCCAACATAAGGAACTAACATCAGTTAAGCAGAAAATAAAAGTTTGTATGATTACAAGAGAGAGGAAATGTTTCTTTAAATAGTACGAACAACAACTGCCCATGAATACTCTGTATTAGAGTTATCATAAGGTTAGTTACATTAGTTTGTTTGCAAGAAAAGGGTGGTCAATAGAAACTCGTCGAACAATATTTGGTTTAAAATCATAGTCTTTAGTATTGTAATAATTCATGTCTGAAATAGTTAAGTGTCTAGAGTTACTGAATGGAACACTTATAGACACAACGTTGTTGAACGGCATAATAATTTATTATTATTATTATATGTGAACACGTTTTTTTTTTAATATGTATATATTGGTATTTCATATTTTCAACCTTAACAGCATCGTAGGCGCAAATGACTAAATTGCCAGGTCAGAGACCCCAGAGTTCAGGCATAGTCATGTATAATTTAGAATTGCTGGCCATAGAAAGGGCAATCAGTGAACAATTGCTTAAAAATTTTGTACTAGGTAAAGTTAAAATCCCAAATTAAAAGTTCTTTGTTTTTAATAAGAGTTTGTATGGTTGAACGCGGCCCAGTGGTTAACGTGTCGGCCTGTGGACCTGAAGTTCGTGCCCCCTTATCGCCGACAAAAAAATTACTCTACGCACTTTTGGGGTCGTGGGTATGTTATAATGTGAGAGTAAAATTTTATTATTCGATCAGAGCAGCCCACGAGTTGGTGGTGGGTGGGTTAACTAGCTGCCTTCACTCTGGCCTATCAGTTCTAAATTAGGGACGGCTAGCGCATATAGACCTCAAGTAGGTTTGTGTGAAATTCAACAAACAACAACGATTGAACTTTTACACTAGGCCCTGTATGGCCAGTTGGTTATGGCACTCGACTCGCAGTCTGCGGGCCGCAGGTTCGAATTCCCGTCCTACCAAACATGCTCGTCCTTTCAGCCATGGGGGCGTTATAATGTGACGGTCAATTCATTGGTAAAAGAGTAGCCCAAGAGTTGGCGACGGGTGGTGATGACTAGTTGTATCAGCTGCTTTATCTCTAGTCTTTCGTACTCGAAATTCGTAACAAACAAACCAAACTTTCACATTAAACGAATTAACCGTTTTACTCGATATACTATTATACTAGGACTCTGGTTCTAGTAGCAGACAGTTATATTAATAAAATATTTTTTCATTTTTTAAGTTACTTATTTTTGATAAATCAGTGCTATTTTCATTTTTCACGTGTAGTTTTTACTGAATATTTTATAGAGATTAAAGACTTGAAACCAATGAGGATATTATATATAATGTGTCATGCAAAGTCTATGAAACAATTATTGAACATCTAAACATAAACAAAGATCACAGCATTACCTCAATGATGATTGCTTTTCCAGTTGTTGAGTTGTCTAAATATTGAGTCACACATGTCAAGGATATTCATTAAGAAAGTGATATTTTGTGGGAGTTGTTCAAATATGATGTTGAGCTATATAGGGGACCAGAAGAAAATATTAAGAAAGTAATATTCTGTAGTAGTTGTTTAAGAATGATATCGAGCCATATAGAGGACCAGAAGAAAATATTGAGAAAGTAATGTTTCGTGGTACTTGTTTAAAATAATGATATCGAGATTTTGAACCAGAAAGTAAATGACATATTCAGGTAAAACTGAGTTAACCTTAGAAAAATTTGATAGGTCTACGTAAAAAAAGATTGGATCAAGATACCATTAATGAGTAAATGGGTCATGAGTATGGATGAAATAAAGAAACTGGATATCAACTGAAACACAAATGAACTATATACATTATATCACACTAAAAACATAAACACGGTGTGTGTAATTGTTTTGTTGACAAGGAACGAGCGCTTTTATTGGACTTTCTATCTTCAATTAGTCAGGATGAATCAATGTACCAGACTGACTAAATCCAGCATTTTTTTACCTTGCAAAAAAGTGTCAAACGTCATATTTATCTGCTACTCACGTGACACGTCATTTTCATTCACAACTAGTGGCACTTTCCAAAACTAAACAATAGTAATAAGCGTTGGAACTACCATAATATCTGGAATGCTTTGTTGATATTTCCAAGATGATCGTCAGGCAAAAGAAAAAGTTTTCTGAAGAGTTGGGATTTACACAACGTTCGGAGGTAAATGCAATAAAATAAAATAACTGTAAAAAACACAACATTGAAATAGAAACAAATTGGTATTACCTAGTGACGTTTCGAGCAACTGCTCTTCTTCAGGCTTAATTTCATTCTGACATTAACCCTGAGAAAAGTGGTTGCTCAAAACGTTTCAAGATAAAATAAACTTGATTCTGTTTGAATGTTGTGTATTAAGAGTGAGTTTATTTTCAAAGAAAAAGTTGCTTCATACATATCTACAATGAACTGTAAGTCACCTATCACAAGTGTTATGTCTCTCATAGATGCTCCCATATTGCATTTATCAATTTCAACCCTCCTTCGGGCCGTTGAATATGTTTGAGCCATTTTTAAAAGCAACACCTGAAATCAATGATTACAAAAGATGATTTTAGGAACAGAGCACGCCAATGCTGAATGTCAGTGCTGAATTTTAGAATGCACTCTAGGT
Organism: Limulus polyphemus; assembly: GCF_000517525.1. Classification (NCBI taxonomy): domain Eukaryota; kingdom Metazoa; phylum Arthropoda; class Merostomata; order Xiphosura; family Limulidae; genus Limulus; species Limulus polyphemus. The sequence goes on from NW_013669779.1 coordinate 62,305, forward strand.
GAGGCCGTAACGACGAAATATCACTTGAACTACCACTGAAGACACAAAGAACACTGCTGTCGGCATCCTTGCGGAACGGAACTTGTCGTACTGCAACAAGGACACCCACGGGCAGAACATCTATTAACTACTCGAAAATAACAAAGGAACAAAAGCAGTTAGAGCGAAATAAACATAACGACTTTCTCGACCACGTGTTATACGAAACCTGCATGAATGAAGAATAAATTTAGAATAAGTACACTATGATATAGGGTGTTTATAAAGTCTCTATCTATTTCAGAGAAATAACGGGCAACTGTGTTAAATTCAATTATAAAACGATAGAATTGAATTTATTGAATACTTAAGAATAAGGTTCTACATGTGCACCATCAATATCTCTACAGAGCTCAAACCTTTCCGCAGCATTTCTGAACACATCCTGGAGCATTTAAGGGGTTATTTTGTGAACAGCCGTTACAATGCGTGTACGTAAGTCCTACAGATCTTTAACCTTCGTTTGATAGACGTCTGATTTGAGAAAGCCCCATGCAAAGAAATCCAAGGGTGTTAGATTTGGCGACTGAGCCGCCCAGGGCCTGCTGCTTCCACGTCCGATCCACTGATCTGGAAATCATTCATTCAGGTACTCCCGAACAATGTTTGCGAAGTGACAAGATGCATCATTTTGCTGAAAGACGACGGTGTTCAATATCCCATCCCCAACCAACTGGGGTTCTAGGTACTGCTGCAACATGGCCAGATAAACAGCCTCTGTAACTGTAGCTTCAGCTTACATTTAGTCAAACCCAACCAGACATTAACTTTAGAAATATTTCTTTCCCATTGATAGGATAAATGAATTGGTCTTTCATTAGCCCATATGCGACAGTTATGGTGATTAACCTTTCGCCACGTATGGAAAGTTGCTTCATCACTAAAGAGAATGTGGTCCATTAGATTTTCATTCTGAATGCGTTCAACGAGATCGGCACACATTGCACTTCGCACTGGGTAGTCCTCTTCATGCAAATCATGTAAAATCTGAAGGTGATAACTTTTCTTATGCAAATGTGATGTCAACATTTTGTAGACCGTTGAACTGGGCAGCCTGAGTCTTGATGATGCGGCACGAATTGACATGCGTGGTTGTTCCGTGATAGCCTTTCGTACTGCATTTACAGCATGCTCTGAAACACGTGAACATTCATATCGTGGTTCATCATTAACAGATCCCGTTTTTTTTTAATTTATTCAACAATTTGCGTATTGTTTTGTTTGTAGCACCTGGCTTATGAAATGTTCTTTTAAACTTCTCTCTAACTTCTTTGCATTTTTTTCCTTGAATACCCAATGTTACCACCATCACACGTTCTTGTACATTCATCTTCATGGGGTTCTGCAATACCAATCAGTAAAACCCGTTATTTTACTGAAATAGATAGGGACCTTATAAACACCCTGTATTACAAAAGGATAGAAACGCGTAGTATATTCATATACCACACATTATTAAGAAAGTAATGCTTCGTTATAATTGTTTACAAGAATTACATCGAGCCATACAATGGAACAGAAAGTACATAATGATAAAGAATGTTTTTTTGGTGCTTTTAGCGCAAATCTACGCAATGAGCTATCTATACTCTTTTCACTGCAAGGTTCGAACAGAATCTCAGCTGTATTTGTCCCGAAATGGCAGATACAGAAGGAGGAAGTCAGTTGAATGGGTGAATATTTGTTCAGTAAATTCCTTTATTTAAGTGAACAAGTTATCCAAGTGAAGTATAATTTATTATTAAGGTCTTAGATCAAGTGATTTCAAACAACAAATCTGAAAACTCTACTAGAGAACTCTAATCATATTAATTTGAAACATTACTGAAAATGATTATCTTTACTTGAAGAAAGAGCATTCATTTTTCCTGTTTTGATCATACAGTTGACTTTACTGGCTTTATTTCTTCATTAATTTGTTTTGTTTTGCATTTCGCGCAAAGCTGCACGAGGGCTATCTGCGCTAGCCGTCTATAATTTAGCAATGTAAGGCAGTTAGTCATCACTACCCAGCGCCAACTCTTGGGCTACTCTTTTACCAACGAATAGTGGGATTGACCGTCATATTATAATGCCGCCACGGCTGACAGGGCAAGCATGTTTAGTGGGACGGGGATTCGAACCAACGACCCTCAGATTGCGAGTCGAGCGCCCTAACCACCTGGCCATCCCGGGCCTTATTTCTTCATGTTTAGATTTGTCACAAACGCAGGAATTGTTTGTTTGTTTTTTCCCTAATGTTTATATTTATCAAAAAATATTTAAAATGCATTTTTGTTTTTGAAATTATGTTTAGTTTGATGTCTATATATTTTTTTGTCTAACAATTTAACTTCAATGAAAAATATTGGATAACGTTGGATTAATTAATATTTTTTAAAGATTGTGTTTTAATTTTCCTTAAAAAATGATCTTCGTTTTTAATTCTCATACTGGATTTATAATACAAATTGACAAAAAAGTTTTGAAGTGAAGACCTTAAAGCATCATTCGTATTTTTACCATCCCACTGCAACCAACATCAGTTTGCTGAATCGGTTTGTATTTGTGTATACCACATGAAGGTCATAGTAGGACATTCAAAATGTTTCCGTAGAATATAGAATAACATCACTGGCGTAGAATATTTAACTCATTCAAAACTATTTGTGTTTTAATCTTTTATAATATTATTGACATGTTTAACCTTTCGTTTATTTGTAGTTAAGCACAATGGTTATTAGTGTTCTGCATACCAGGGGTATCGAAACCCGATTTTTAGTGTTGTAAGCCTTTAGACTTACCTCTGAGCCAATGGGAACACTTTCAGTTTGAGTACATAAGATGATTTATTTCATTAGCACATTTCATAAAGTCGTCAAGGAAATATGCCTATTTTGTCACAAGAAGTAGTCAGGAGCATGTAAAGTTGAGTTAAATACTTCGATAAATTTAATTTTATAGTCTCGTATACTGGAGGAATGGTGTGGCTTAGTAGTTAGCGTGCCAAAACTGGAAATCCGGGGTAAATAATTCGCGGTCTGGTGCCACAAAAACACACTCCGCACTTTGGGCCCGTGGACTCTACATTAGAGTGACGGTCAAATCTCACTGTTCGGTAAAACAAGAGGAGCCCAAGAGTTGGCGGTAATTTCTATTGACTAGCTGCCCTTTTTTCTAGTCTTTCAGTTGAAAATGCCAGTAAAATATTATTACTGAACAAGATTACCTACAAGATAATTGCCTCCCAGTAGCACAGCGGTATGTCTGCGGACTTACAACGCTAGAAACCGGGTTTCGATACCCGTGGTGGGCAGAGCACAGATAGCCCATTGTGTAGCTTTGTGCTTAACTTCAAACAAACAAACAAACCTCCAAGATAATTATTTCTACTGCCTGCTTAGATGGGTTGTTAGCTCATTTCGTGGTATCCTTTGCTGTATTTACCTGCTAATATAATAATTATTGAATGTCCAGGTGTATGCATGTGTTGACCCTTATTGAGATCATCTTGATATGTTAAAGTTAAAAATTAATTAGGTAGTTTGAGATTACAGTGTCCAACGGTAAGTTTGTTACTAGGAGTCGTTTTTTTTAGCTTTTACAAATTATAATTATAAAATCTTTCTGCTATTTCTATTAATCTAATAATATACAGTGTTCAACAATAAACAAATAATTTCCTACCCTAAATAATGCTTTCCACATTCTAAAAGGCACATAATGTGTGAAAATTACCGCTTAGTGGTTCCATCTATTATTGTTAGAGTAAATTACATTAAACAATAAATGGTGATTTAAAGTAAAAGTACAAATACAATAGAACCGATCTATGTCTGTGTAGTTCGTTAAATTAAAACACTAAGCAAATAGTAAATAACTTATTCAAGTTTTATAAAATGATTAAATGAAAGACAGTTAGAAAAATATGACACCATGCAAGTAACGAAAGGAGAAATTAAACTTGATGATGCCCAAATCTTTCTGTAGTCTAGATTAATTGAATAAATGTTAAACAGAACAAATAAAAATCATGTCATATATATATTCTCTACTAAATGTTTGTTTATTTTTTAATTTTTTTATAACATATTATTTTTTAAGATATCCTCTCTTTATATTGTATTGTTTCCAGGCATGACTTCGTTGCCGAGTTGTAGATGGAAAAGACAAGGATTGCGCGGTGATACATTTTCATGTTTGGTTGCGTTATAGAAATGACAGTCAGTCCCGATGTTCTATTTAAAGCCAGACAAAACCCTTAAGGAACCGTTAGCTGCTAACTGCTTACTTCTCCTTTGGTCATTATTTCAAAATCAGAGATTGCTCTACCTGAACTCTAAGGGTCTCTGACTTGAATATTTAGCTCATGCTTCCATAAGCTGTTGTCCAGCTTATCAAAAGGAATCCACCATAGCCACGGCTGTAAATAGATATCACATAGCTCAAGAGATTAAGCTATGAGCTAAACGTTTGTAATTGAAAAAAAAAAAAACTATGCCGAGGGGTAAACATAAAACCAACCAACCAACTCTTTAGTCTCTTCAAAATTAGGGGTGTTAGCGCAAATAGCCCTCGAGTAGCTTTGAGCGAAATTCAACAAACGATAACAACAATAATCATGTCATCGTCATATATAATAAAATGGTAGCTTGGGCTTAACAATACTGCAGTTGTCTTTCTTTGGTCCTTTTTCAGACTACTTTTTAATTATACCTAGATAATTTTTGATGGTTTTACTCGACTGTTTTACATGGAATCGCTTTTATAGATATGTACTCCATAATCGTGTTTTCCAAAGTGCGTTTAAACTTTGATATATGTTCAAAATATCCTTTCTTCCCGTGTTTCACATGCGAAACAATTTAAATCTGCACTCCAACAAGATAGTGAAGAAATGACTTGTTTGTTTGTTTGTTTTTGAATTTCGCGCAAAGCTACACGAGGGCTATTTGCACTAACCGTCTCTAATTTAGCAGTGTAAGACCAGGGAGAAGGCAACTAGTCATCGCCACCCACCGCCAACTCTTGGGCTACTCTTTTACCAACGAATAGTGGGATTGACCGTCACATTGTAACGCCCCCACGGCTGAAAGGGCGAGCATGTTTGGTGTGACGGGGATTCGAACCAGCGACCCACAGATTGCGAGTCGAGCGCTCCCATATGACGTAATAGGTGAGGCTGGGATGCTGAGAAGCGTTAATTGAGCTATTATTTTGATATCTTACGTCAGTAAAACGTGCGCATGCCATGAATCTCGAGAAGAATTGCGTACTCTGTAGCCTACAACACAGCATGACATATGAACTTCAATAGCAAGAAATAGAAATATTTGCTACTCTTAATTTTGATTTTATTTAATCTTTAAACAGAACACCTTCGGAGACCCTGCGCATGTACATATACTGATGTAATATATGTTCTCTTCTATCTATATAAATACGAACGCATTATAAAAGTTTTTGTGATGAACTCAAGGTGAAAAATCACACTATAACTCGATTTTTGATACTGTATGTATAGTCTCCCAAATTATGGTCATAATTTCTTTCACACAACGAACGTTAGTTAAAATGTGTTGTGGTGTTTCCTGATGTAAATTTTCACGATAATTTTTATTCTATCTATGCTCTTCAAGTTTGACTTATAGGCATGGTCGCGTCATTTATGATTAACGAAGTGGTTTGAAGTTACCGAAAGTAAGAAATTTCTTTTTTTTTCCATAATTTCGTGCAACGCTACGATGGGCTAATCGGTGCATAGTGGTCTCTAATTTTGAGATGCAAAACTAGAAGAAAGACAACTGGTCAAGAGCATCCACTGCCAACTTTGGAGATATATTTTAATTGGACAATGGGGTTGGCAGTGAGTCTAATAACGCACACTCACCCACATAGTTCCAAAATTCGCACCGCGTTTTAGCGTCAACGGATTGTGAACCACGAATCTTTGGATTCAGAGTTAGGTAACACGTAAAAAAAATCCTTATTAATCAAACATATAACTGTTAGAAAGAAAAACCCGTAAAAAAACCTTATTAATCTAACATAACTGTTGGAAATAAAAACACGTAAAAAAACCTTATTAATCTAACACATAACAGTTAGAAAGAAAACACGTAAAAAACCTTATTAATTTAACACATAACAGTTAGAAAGAAAACACGTAAAAACCCATTACAATAACCACGGAAAACTTGGAAATGCTGTTTTTACTTAAGGGTTTAAGTAACGAACTTAACACATTTTCAAAGTAAAATATTATCATGTCCTAATTTAACTATAAAGATGATGTTATATTACAGTTTGATTTTCTGACTGCGAAGTTTCTATACTCATTGTGGGACAGATCTCTTTTCACCTAAAACAATATTATAAAACGCGTAAATTAATACACAGTTGTATTGAATGTTGAGTGTAGGAAAACTTGGAAATGCTATTTTTACAGAAGTTCATTAAACCGTTATTGTTAATGAACTTCTGTAAAACCACCATTTTCAAGTTTTCCGTGGTTATTGTTAATGAACTTCTATACACAGACAATTCCTTGAACTTTTCCGATGTTGTTTTCTCTTATAAAAAGCATAAGCCCATAAATAACGACACTTCAATACTTTCTTGCTTTTGTTCTTAAAGTATTAAGTCCCTAAATAAAGATGAAATTCAGTTAACATTGTTACTTGGGTTTATCTGTGAACGACCCCATGTGGCCAAATGGTCCTGATTCAAGGATCCACGTTTTATTAATACTAGCTGAGGGTACCCGTTAAGGAAGCAAAAATTGTACAAAGAACAATGTTAAATAGTGTTCCCCATATTCGTTCTTCTGTTAAATCCCAAATGACCTCATTAGATGCTGATTGCATACCCTGCTTCCTTGTGACTTAAGTAACTGATTAAGTACTCTTGTCATTGAATTCAAAGCCAAAAGTTTATTAAAACGTAAAAATGCGCTCTATTTCAGGGTGTTTTTATCATCTTTCTCAAGCAAAAAAAAAAAATCCTAAAACAAAACAGCTCATCTACGCAGCCGAAAGTTTCAAGCAACCGTACAAAAAATTATGGTAATCGAGCCAGCGAACTGTAGGTGATGCAGGCTAACATACACACACACACACATACAAAATCTATTATCTTTATAGATCAGAACTAAATACGAAACTAGTAATGAGCATAGCTAATCTTAAATACTGTTCTAACTTTCGTACTAACAATGATTAGAATGCATTGTTTCGTCTGTTGGGTTTGATTGTTAGTTAAACACAAAGCTACACAATGGGCTATCTGTACTCTGCCCACCACGGGTATCAAAACCCGGATTCTGGCGTTATAAGTCCGCATACATACCGCTGTGCCACGTGGGGGGGGGGGGGCGTCTGTTGGGTACCCTCGCTGTTAGCAATATTTTCTGCAAATACCTCTCTTACTAGAAACATTTTAGTGTTTTCATATTATACTTTGTAACATAGTTTTATTTTTTATTTATACGTGCGACGCTACTTATAACTATAATGCCGAAAAATATGGAAATGAATTCATGAGAAGAATTATGACACGTGCTAGACAATTCCACCACTCATGGCCTCCTGGTGGCTCAATGGTAAGTCGGAGGGATTATAACGTTAAAAATATTATAGCTCATTCATTATCTAGCCTTTTGCTTCTCTACAAACAAAAATACTACTTCACAACACGTAGCTCTGAATACTACAAAGTAGTTCCGTCCTCCGGTGGTTAATAACAACAGTCGGTCATCAGGTTGGAACCCTCTGCCATTTTATTCAAGATCATTCTCTTCAAATAATTCATTTATTTCTACCACCATATTTGTTATATTAAAACTCACCAATAAAGATCACACATATGTATATAAGCAATATACCATTAAAAATGAGCAAGTATAATTTTACACGTGATTTCTAAATACAATGGGGGGATAACCAGAGTTCCAAAACAAAGTACGAAATTAATTACTTTTTGATTTTTTAAATTATCGACTAACATAGAGAATTTTGAAAGTCAATACAAGGAATGGAAATAAATAACAAGGGCCTTGATTACAGAGGATTCATTCACAGATAAAAGGGTTTAGTTTGTCGTTAAGCGCAAAACTACACAATATGCTTTCTGTGCTCTGCCTATGGAGGGTATCGAAACGCGATTTTTTGCGTTTGCAGCCCTCAACAAACCATTAAGCTACCGGGTTGTGGTGCTTAGCTGTAAAGCGTAGAATCTATATAATTTTTTAAAAGAGGTTAAGATGTATTATTTTACATCTTCACTGCCAGTACTTGCAATATTCAAACATACAGCCAACAACAACAAAAAATGTGAAACCAATTCTGATCACATGTAGCATTCCAACTGTTACAAAGTCAAATATAATTTTTACATTTACAATTTTCAAAAATCAATCAATAAAAATTACACATAAATCTATAACTGTAAATTTGATAAAGATGACAGGTATAATAACAAAACACTTTAACTCGTGACAACAATAAAAAAATTTACTAATCAAATATTGAATTGCTCTTCAAACTTGTCTACATTCATGATATTTCCATTTTCTATGTATATAATTTAGTGAAATTAAGACTATTCTAATGATTAATTATATAAAGCACATTCGTAATATACCTCGCTCCTACCACTTCGAATGTCTTACAGTCCCATTTGGAAAAGCGTTCGCTTACGTCACTAAATGCGCTTATATAAATGACTTCAAAACACACAGTTATTGACGGTCAGTTCGAGAAAAAACAACGAGAGGTGTAATGTGATATAGAAGTAAAGGGAGTAATTGCTATTGGTTGATGTAGTTAATGTTGTAGTAATTTTTACTGATTTCTTTTTTTCTTTTTCAGTGTTCTCATTTCGCACCCGGGAAATATCTGACGTCGATAAATTAATCTGTTAATCATGAAAAGAAATCTGATCGTAATACTCTTGGCGTTTCTTTACAACGTAAGGATTATCATTATTTTAGTCTAAATGTACAACTATACTTAGGTTGTCAAATGGTTTTGATTAATTGAAATGACTAATAGCTAATTGTTTGTTTGTTTCTTATTTATAGTCTCGTACAAAAACGATCTCTCAACCGCATCACTTTCACAACAGTTCTGGTAAAATGACTATTACATCCCCTAACGACACATCGTTCTGGATATGGGCAGAAGAAGGAAAAAACTTTGGTTTTGGAGGCTTGATTATAGACAAAATCATGGATCTTTTCCAAGTTACTTATCGTGAGTACGAAACGACTGTTAGGGTTGCACCAGATGAAATTAGCGATGACTCGTCTGTTCCTGTGACTACGACAATTGAGGCTAACACCACAAGAGAATCCTCTACAGGACGACCAACGATAGCAGAATTTGAAAAAAGAGTTGAAGACGGCGTTAATATTTGGAACACAACTCTTCAAAATCCGCCCGAAATAAAAGTTGTAACGAAAAGAGCCAGTCGAGAACCTAGAGAGTTCGAAAATGAGCAGAAAAGCGAAAGTCTTTCTTCAAATAGTACTCTATGGGAGCACAATACAACCACCATTAGCTCCACTACTTTCAAAGTAAATGCAACTAAAGACGTTACTACCACCACCCCTGATTCTGCCAGTCTTGTAGTATCCCATTACGTTGTGTGGATAACTTGCACAATTATGTTGACACTGACGTCCTAAACGTTTTACTTGTTTAGTTTCAAGGTTATATTTGTTTACGTAAACTCATGGTTCTACTGTACTTATAGTTGAAGTAATTAACATATTTTTTTTGTTTATGTTCAATAAATACCTTTGTTTTTAAATCTCGTCTATTCTCCTCCAAAGAAGAGAATTAAGCTATCGCATGTAGATAAACATTAACTACTTAAGTGTAAGAGCTGCTCATAAAGAAAAACAAATAACGTAATTCTCTATTACTTAATAGTAACTTTAGTTTCTTAAAAAAAAAAAAAAAAACTGGAATGATGAGAAGCACACGTAATATTAGAGAATCTGAAAGTGTCTCGGACAACAAGTTTGTGCATAACAAATTACAAATATTCGTTTTAACAACTCTATTTTTAGAATAAAATTTCGCCAAAAATATTGAATAATACATCTACAAAGGTTTCGTAAATAAAGGTTTTTTTTTTTTCAATTTAGGAAAAAAGTAATCGGTTACATAGGAGTATATTCCCTATTCTAGTTCAAGATAAAGAATAAAATTATAGATAAAGAAACATAATTGATGTTTTAACTTAATCATAACTTACTTTTGTAATAACTTAATTTTAAAGTTTGGAAATTGATTGAACTTTCGTTTCCCATTTGTTAGTTTATTAACTACAACAGTACAAATGTGAGGAGTAACTGTCCATCCATAAAAATGTACCTACATACAGACGTACGTGTGTGGACTTACCTTTTATGTAATGAGATTTAAATGAGGAGGGAATATTTATACTCTTAATTTCTAGTACGTGGTAAGTTAACGCTTCTTGAGTTTTGATTTTAACCTTTCAAACGCAAAACTAGGCATCACGGGCAATATAATACCAAGATCATTAGAAGCAAACGGCGCTTAACATTTATATGTTACAAATGTATGTCATAATCTTTTGACTGTAGCAATACATACTAGTTTCTTTCTACTTTTATACGCTTTGAGAACAAACCGAAACTTCTTCATTACTTGTTAAAATGATCTTGATGTCTTTAATTTAAAATCGGACAAAAATTATGAAATTTTCTGTTAATAAACCACTCGACTAAGATACTCGCTGTCTCCTATATTCTGGATATGACAGGATAACTGTTAGCTAATGCAAATTACTTTACAAAGTTTGCTTAAGAAAGTACCAGATGATTAGCCTTGTGATTTGATATACAAATGCTTAGTACTGGGTTTTATGTTCACAAGTGCTTATTTTGTAATAATATAGCTCTGTAAATGATTAGGAAAGATTTAAGGCACCAATAAACCCACGCTTCTATAGGTCGTACAGACTTAAGAGGAGTGAAGAAAGTAAGGCCACTAATACTGCTCGAAAGTGAACAGAATGCTGACAAGCATCTTTCAAAGACATGTGATACTGGTTCTGTCAAAATCAAATCGTAGGAGTGTGCTAGCCGGTCCATTTGTTCATCTTCCAGGGAGTTGTTTAATAACTCGGAACAGTGTTGAGGGGGAAGGGGATCCACCAGAGGAAAGTCCTAACCAACTTCACCTTTATATAACAACACTATTGGTTTTATGACATTCATAATATAGTATCGTAACACATAAGTCAGTATGGCCGTCACTACTGCTCTTTGCCTAAACCTGTATCTTTTATCCGTGAACGTATAATTCGCGATGATTTGAGAAACAATTTTCACTTGTTTGTTTTAACTCGCGACACTGTGTTTCGCTGATAGATTTTAGGGGTAAATAGAGATGTGTATTATAACAAAAGTGGAGGAGTAAGGTAAATAGATAATATGAAAAACCAACAAAAAGGCCATTCAACCAGTAACTAAAGTTAATGACGTCATTCGTTCGCCTTTAAATTTTATTTTTTACAGTAAGCCTTACAAATTTCAACATATCTTACACTCGTACAGTTGATACTATACGGTTGGTACAGTTGGTGCCAAAGAAAATATTACGAGGACAATTGAAACCAATTTAATTATTGTTTGTTTCAAAGTAAGACGTTAAAAGGTAAAGTATGTTCTGAATGAAACACATAAGTTGTCACTTTTACCTCACCCTGTATATAAATATTATGATTATTAATCAGCCCAATTTTTTTATGAGTAGAATCAGTAAGAGTGACTTATTAGTATGATTATGACTTATCTGTTTTAATTCGCTAAATAAAATATATCTATTTGGACTAAACTTTAAAATGAAACTCCTCAAACCAACGAGAAATGATTTCGTTGTTTTATAAGGCTGAACTTCTTTTTCTTAAAGAATTGAATGTTCCATTCAGTATTACAATATTAAAGTCAAAGACTAGACCCTGTTTATTAATGCATTAACGAGTACCCTTGTAGGTCAGCGGTATGTCTGCGGACTTACAACGCTAGAAACCGGGTTTCGATACCCGTGGTAGACAGAGCATAGATAGCCCATTGTGTAGCTTTGTGCTTAACTTCAAACAAAAGCATTAACGAGTACCATTGTAGGTCAACGGTAAAGCCCGGAGTTCGATTTCCCAGGGTGGATAGTATGCAGATAGTCCATTGTGTAGCTTTGCTCTAAGAAAACAGCAGCATTAATGCGGGAATAGGAGGTGGAAGAATTAGAAAGCAATTAATTATATGTGATTTAATAATGGTAATTTTGAGGGCACCTGTACGTATACACACATTTCATATAATTCTCTGTTACCAAATATTAGTTATAAAGTAAAATAACATTGAGTGAACTGGCATATAGGAGTCTTTTTTTCTCTTCTTCTTTTTTGCGTTGCTCGCCATGGCCAGTTGGTTAGGGCGCTCGACTCGCAATCTGCAGGTTGCGGGTTCGAATCCCCGTCACA
>NW_013669779.1:75838-80749 GCF_000517525.1 Limulus polyphemus
AAACTTTTACTGCGTTAGAGATCAGAGTCAAAATAACGTTTTGGTAATTTTTTGTGAAAGCCACCTAGGGATAAGTGAGACAATTAGAAATTATTTTTTTTACATATAATAAAAAAAATCAAAGCTTGAAGTTAGATTTCAAAGTATATCATACAGTTATAATTTTTTTTTCGTGCTAGCGATTTATTGTCCTCTTCATGTGCGTATAATTAAAAGGTGTTAAATTCGATTGTTAGAGAAGTTTGTTTGAGTCTTTGTATTCGCAAACCTGTCTACTTGTTTATATATATATATTTATATTTACATTTAAAATTTTTGTTGAGTTGTTTTTATTGAAATAGCTATAGCTAAGTAGTAAACGTTAGGTGTTTAAAAAAGGTTAAACCTCATATGACGGAAAATACAATAAGACGGTGTGCGAGATATTTAGCAATCATTTTAAAACCAGACAGTAGAAACACTGTTAAACTGTTTTTGTTCTTACTAATCTGGTTAATTCTTCCACACTACACAAGTGTATTTAAAGTATCATATTAAGTTAGAAAGACCTCGCGAATTCAATGAATAGTGTTATTTACTGATTGCTGCTTAGAAACACTAGTTAAAATATAAAATAATTTTAAATTTTTGGTAGGCCTACACAAAATGTTTTCGTCGTTTCGAATAAAACTCGCAACCTAAGCGGCTCATAAACTTTTCGCTCAGTTAATAGTCTGGTAAAATTTCGTTAAATTGGGCCTTTCTTACGAATCAGTAATTTTATATCTGATATAACTTGTTGTAGAAATTACAAGAGTAAATTGGTTTGTTTTAAAGTGACTTAGTATCTAATGTCAAACAAGATTAACACTTGATGTAAAGAAAAAATTCAGCGTTTGCTTTGAATAGGCCTAAGTTTGAGTTGGTGGCTTTGGTTATCAGAAAAATGGAATATACAATGATGTTAGTAACTTGAAGAAAGTGCCCCCCCCCCCGTGGCACAGCAGTATGTTTTCGGACTTACAACGCTAGAAACAGGGTTTAGATACCCGTGGTGGGCAGAGCACAGATTGCCCATTGTGTAGCTTTGTGCTTAATTACAAACAAACAAACAATTGAAGAAAGTAGCTAGTAAATCTCATAATATTATTTTTTTACTATAAAATAATGATGAACTATATTAAATCATAAAACTGTATTTACTTGCATTTCACTTAACTTTACCAGACAGTGCATTATCCAATTTGTTCTGGAGACCATAAAGTGAATGAAATATTAATTTCAAAATGAAATACTATTATTAATAATAATGCCTTGTGCAGTTTTTTTAAGGTGGATATGACGCGTGACCGTAAAAGTAACTTAAAATGTGTCACCACTTAATTATAACAAGCCTATGGTGCCATTAGGTGTAACCCCATTTCCGCTGTATTGTGTTGTTGAAAACAAAACTTTTGAAGTCCTTGTGCGATTTAAATTAATATAGTTTTTTTTTCTCTCTCTCTAGATGTTAAATGTAGCGTATCTTGTTTACCAAAGAATATTTTGCGAATGTTATCGTGGATGTCATTCTAGTTTAATCCCATTACTGTTTACATAATATAATCACGCATAACATTCTAGTTTAATCCCATTACTGTTTACATAATCTAATTACGCATAACATTCTAGTTTAATCTCATTACTGCCTATATAATGTTATCATGAATAACATTCTAGTTTAATCCCATTACTGGCTACATAATGTTATCATGGATGACATTCTAGTTTAATCCCATTACTGTTTACATAATGTAATCACGCATAACATTCTAGTTTAATCTCATTACTGCCTATATAATGTTATCATGGATAACATTCTAGTTTAATCCCATTACTGGCTACATAATGTTATCATGGATGACATTCTAGTTTAATCTCGTTACTATCTACATAATGTTATCATGGATGACATTCTAGTTTAATCCCATTACTGTCTACATAATGTTATCGTGGATAACATTCTAGTTTAATCTCATTACTGCCTACATAATGTTATCGTGGATGACATTCTAGTTTAATCCCATTACTGCCTACATTCAGAAACTAGCATTTGAGTGTTCACTCTTTTTTTTTTCTTCTGGCAAATTTTGGGTTAATCCCTTGTATGTTATTGTAACATGACTGTATGAGATATGAAAAGTATAAGCTTTTAAACGTACTATACTTTTTTCATATGTGCTTTTCGGAAAGTTTAAAGGGTTAGTGAGTTGTACTTTGTGTCTGTATAGATCTAAGTGAACTATTTTTTTTAATAATATGTATACAATTACTCTAAGTGACTCAATATTTAACGTCTTAAACTTAGCTGTACTGTTTAATTGCCCTTCGTTTGTTTACACCTATCCACTATTCCTATTGTTGAGCAACCTTCAGGAGGTCACAGGTTCTTCCTTATCTTGTACCTGCAGGTATTGTTAACCTGTAACAATGTCTGGAAGGGAGATAGGAGCTAGAAATTACTAACAATCATTCGATAAATTATTCTAGAGAGCGTATAGATATAAATATCATTTTTGATCTTTTATCTTTCTTATTGTTACTTGTCTTTATATTCCTTTCTGTAGCTAACATAAGACAATGTTGGAGATCGAGAAAGTGTTTGCCAAAAAACAGTGTAGTTTTCTGTTATCTTTGTTTAATTTATTTGTGTATGAAACGTGCTAATATTAAGATTTTTCTCTGTTTTTAAATTTCAACTACGTACACACCTCTCAATTGTTCACCTATAATATACGTGGAGAATAACATTCAATGATAAAATCCAAGGATGATCTGTTAAACTCAGTAATTAGTAGTGATTTGTTTGCTCTAACCAGTGAATAAAATAACTACCTAATCTCCAGAGATAGAAGCTTGTTAATATCACATGCAATTACAACTTATTGGCATTTTTCATAAAGCTAAACAAATAATATCAAATCACATCATTTACTAAGTTGTTCATATATGATCTGAAGATGAAGATCTAACCATAGGATCATAAAATGTAACGATGTCTTAACTATTAGGTTGTTACACTTTCATTCACAGGTACAAACTCATGGGGAGTTTGGCCGAACCCCCTCTTTTTGTCATGTAAAAAAAAAAAATTATGCCTATATAGTCATAGCGCAGCTGCTTATGTATTTAACGTTTGCTATATAGTCTACATTCTTCTGATGAAGCAAGACAAAATGGCTTTTTATACCTCTCCAGGACAGGCCAAAGATACTGGCTGACTGCTTAAAAACGTTCTTTAGTGTACTTAATATCTTTATGTTACTGAAAATCTTTGTCACACTGCCACTAAGTTCATGTTCATGTGAGCGTTCGGCATCTGCTCTCCGCCGGTTGAATAATTACCTGAGGTGTACACAAACCGAAGAAAGACTGAGTGCTTTAGCTCTAATATATGATCATTATGACAATGCTATCGATATTGAAACTGTATGTAAGTTATTTATGGAAAAGCACCTTAGCAGAATAAAGCATGCTAACTTGTTATTCCAGTAGTACATACGTGTAGATATATGATAGCCAACGATTGAAATAGCTAATATACTATTGTTGTACAGAGTTGTTTAAATTAGTGATATAATTCAACAATTAATAACTACTCTGCTTGTAGATAGTACAGTAATTTAATAAAACATACATATTTATGTTAATTTAAGTCTAGTTCCCCATGCGTTGTTACAACAGAATAGTGACTTTTTTGACATTTGATTTAATGTTTGTGGATTTTATGTATTTGCTTCCAGATTTAATCTCATAGCACTTATTTTTTACAAATATTTTTTGGGAGGGGCGCATGCCTACAGGCCCCCGTAGCATTAGCATGCTTTGCATGCTGATTGTGCTTCGCGCAATATATGTTGGCTTTCAATCTCGCAAATGAGAACCCTCCCTTTCAAACATTCCACATACAGGCCTAATGAGAACCCTCCCTTTCAAACATTCCACATACAGGCCTATTGAGAACTCTCCCTTTCAAACATTCCACATACAAGCCTAATGAGAACCCTCCCTTTCAAACATTCCACATACAAGCCTAATGAGAACCCTCCCTTTCAAACATTCCACATACAAGCCTAATGAGAACCCCCCCTTTCAAACATTCCACATACAGGCCTAATGAGAACCCTCCCTTTCAAACATTCCACATACAGGCCTAATGAGAACCCTCCTTTTCAAACATTCCACATACAGGCCTAATGAGAACCCTCCCTTTTGAACATTCCACATACAGGCCTAATCCGATTTGTATTTATTTGCATTTGGTTAGAAAACATTTTATTGTGTATTATTTTAAACTTAGTAACTATTTATTAACTTCGATCTTGTATTATTATTTTACATTTATGGAAAAGTTACTAAAGCTATCTGGCGCCGTCCCTAATTTTGAACAAATGAACATAAGGATTAACTGTAACTGAGGGGAGTATTTTATTGTATGTACGAAATAGAACCTGGTTCGCCTGTTTCAAAATTCATTCATCTACCACAGTGTCAACTGGCGCCCCTATTAATGTCAAACGAGAGGAAAATTGTTAATTTCAGACCTTATGACAATTTATTAACCATGAAGTCAGTTTATTTATTTTTTTCTCATAAACCTCCTTATTGAATAAAGTCATTGTTATATGTTTTAGCAATAACTCACGTTATATCAATCGCCTGGATATATAAAAGCAGCAATAAATCAGATATCCTAAAAATCTATATAATAAATACTTACATATTGCGACCTAAAAACAAAGGCGGGAAACAGTTTCAAAAGTACGTGATCACTCTTGCCAAGCCTCTTTGCAAATACCTTTCAAAACATATGCTATTCTTGGACTCGGTTCTTTCATTTATTCCATCACAATCCAGGAAGGAAGAAAGAGTCAAAGCTAGGGTTTAAAACGA
>NW_013669779.1:81080-94320 GCF_000517525.1 Limulus polyphemus
TAAATATGTTTCCCTGGATTATTATAATTGATACACCTATGACGGTGAAAAAGAAAAACAACAGCAATCAATAATAATTAATCAATGAGTCTAAAACGCTGGATCAGAATGTACCCATATTAGCAACAAATATGACTTATCGTATTAACTGTGGATAAGCAATGTACCCCTGATGGTAATCAAAGGGTTAACACGACAATATTAATTCGTAGAATCAAGCATCATTAACCAAGATCATTATGACATTCGTTGCATTTTAATGGTACTTATTATTTTACAAACCTTTTCTTCAAAAACTCGTATAAAACGATGTAAATATCCGCAATCGACAATACAATAAACCTATACATTTATGGAATAGTTGTTGCATAAGATATTATCCCACGATAATTAGTTATTTGTTGTTTTTTTTTAATTTCACGCAAAGCTACACGAGGGCTATCTGCGCTAGCCGTCCTTAATTTAGCAGTGTAAGACTAGAGGAAAGGCAACTAGTCATCACCACCTACCGCCAACTTTTGGGCTACTCTTTTGCCAACAAATCGTGGGATTGACAGTCACATTATAACGCCCCCACGGCTGAAAGGACGAGCATATTTGGTGTGACGGGAATTCGAACCCGCGACCCTCAGATTGCGAGTCGAGCGCCCTAACCACCTGGCCATGCCGGGCCCTGTAATTAGTTAAATGTGTGTTATTACGTATGTCTTGTTGTAGAAATATTTCAAGCAACACAAGATATAGTTTATTTTATTTTTTACTGATTTCACATTATTCGATTTCATTTCGTAGAAAGACAGTTGTGACATTGAAAGGTCTTCCTGAAACAAAATGACGTCAACCAAATATCAATACGTAGTACATTCCTCATATTTCTACAGAACGTTAAAGTGATTGTGCAAGAGCGTTTCTTTGTCAGATGTGAACATTTATCTTTAAATTAACACTGTTTGAAATGTTATTATTAAAAACACGTATACTGTCCTGAATCACGATCTTTGAAACTGTGGGTTGTCCATCTTTTTTATCATAAAACATATTCTTATGAGGCACAAACTATGGTTTGTTCATTTTTTTTACACAAAACTTCCTGTGATTTGTTCTAATTATTATAACATATCACATATATATGAATTGGGAAGCAACTTAAAAATTACTGTATGACGTTCATTTTACCCAACTTTACTAAAAGTATTCTATTTATGATGTTAATTTTGGTATAAGTTCATTCTATAACTCGTGTTAAAAACAGAATTTAGAGGTATTGATCACGAAAGGTGTTTAACAGTAATCAAATGACCAATCCATGTCTCATTAATTACAGCCCAAAGAACCATAACTGTCTGTTGCTTTGACAACGTCATTAATGTAAACTGCCAGCCAATACTTCTCCACTTGGGAGGTTATGAACGCTACCCACTACCGCTCGAATGTCGTCCATAGTAACAATTTTACTCTGTGCGCGGGAACGCATAATATCTTGTGATTCATTCCAGTCGGTTGAATCGCTCAATTTACTTTCCAAACTCATGTTATTTTCAGGAGCTAATCCCAAACATGCCCGAAGAATATTTTCTATGCACTTTCTTTGTCTGTAGAGTGTGTTTATTACGGGAGCCTTACGGGTCATTAGAGGAACTTTACACAAGTAACCCAGAACAGACAGAACACTGTTGAAAGACTGGAACTTAAGGGAGTCTCCCACTCGAAAAATAATTCTCTGGCACAGCTCCGTCAGTATGATCAGATCAAGAAGTATGGGACTGGCCAGCAGGAAGTCTTTACACGTGTTGTAGACAACGATGGTGTTGAGACCTTCGATTCCAAGTTCTAAGTGATACTCGGCTCTACTGAATACCTCTGGAATTTGGACATTCCCATCCTTCTGTAAAACATTCAGCACAATTGAAAACATTTTGTTATCTCCAGAGACGTTAAATCAGTATTTATTTTCCATGTTTACAATGGGAAATCGACATAAAAATCACTTTTAAACAAACTAATTTACAATACACTAATCTTCATAACAAAGATTAACATTGGTTAGATTATTACATTTTCTCTAACTCAACAATAAAGCCTTTAGTCCAAGAAATAAAGATATTTTAAAGAGAGAGGGTGACATTGAGAAAATTAGGATAGCTGAAATTTGTCACAAACTTATTATGTGGAATACACTATGTAACCTATCCAGAGTCCCTAAGAATCCGATCCATACTTACCCATTACTGTAAATTGGAAAATTTTGTCTCTTTACAAATATAATTCGATGTCTCAAAAAGTGAATGATATATATAATATATAATGATGAAACAAAATATACAGTGGGACATCAAAACACATTTATTATATTGCTTTTTCTTGTACTTTATTTTCATTGTTTTCACGTATATATAAAAAAATCAGTGATGAAGATAAGGTTTTTACAATTAACTCTCAGAAGCTCTTTAACAAGATAATATGTGCACCCCAAAGTCATGCTTAGCTCAAATCATACTTCAAGTATGAATTAACTCCACGTTAACGTTCTTTGTTTGGTGATGTCTCATTGCGAAAATATACAAAATTATCCATCACATTTTAAATAGGCATTGTTACAGGAAAAAATATACTTGCAGGTGCAACTTTTACCTTAGATCATGGCCACCTTCTTAATAGCATTGTTTGGCTAAGATCAATCCAGTATACGGTGAAATCTTGGACAATCACGTCCAATATGAAATGTCACACTATAGCATTCTTTTCGTGTATAAAATATTGGTTGTGAAACCATCTTGAGCCGACGAATTTGGGTTGGAAACTTGAACGTGTTTCTTTGATTTAAAGAGACTTTATAGCAGAAATAATTATTGATTTGCATTTGAAAGTAGAAGAAAAGTAAAAATATTGACTTCTATTAAAATGACGTAAGATAAAGATAAAATAACAGTCAAATAAAAAAAACAAGAAACCTCATAAACTAAGCACTTTCAAAGGATGAACCTTCGTTCTCAAGGGGATGAACTGAATATTAACCAAAGCATGAATGCTGGACGTTTGCAGTTAAATGTATATATTTAATTCGTATAAGGGATGACAGATGTTTAAGACATCGCAAGCGGAAAAAGCATCAGTTCTCCATTTCGTTTTATCAAGAAGTCTTAACACAAAACGATATAAGTCCTATAACCCGAGCGTTTTCGAATTGTGGACCTTTCTTCTTCAGGGGCCCTTGCTTTGTCATAAGTTCCTCGGTAGGTCAGTGGCGAGTTTACGGAAATACAACGCTGAAATCCGGGGTGCGATTTCTTGCAGAAGACAGGGACATTGTGTAGCGATGCGATAAAATAAAATTCAACACCAAATTTTATAATGGAATATTTCCGTGGCAGTTCATTCTGTTTCAGAGTTTATTAAATTCGAAGTGAAATTGCATTTATTTGATAATTTTTGAAAATAAAATAATTTCAAGTAACTTTCAACTTTATATGCCTTTCACTAATTGCGTTCTGGATAAAAACATCATGGAAGGTTGCTCAACTTCTCAAGCTTCCAGTGGCTTAGCGGTAAGTCGTATGGTTTATAACGATCAAAACTGGGTCTCGATGTCCATGGTGAGTACAGCACAGATAGCTCATTGTGTAACTTTATGCTTAATTACAAACAAACAAAGACTTCCCTAATTTTAATTTCCCGTATCTATGTTTGGCGTTTCCTTTTATACACGACTTATGTGGATCTAAGTATCTCTCCCTCCCCCCCCCAGTGGCAGAGCGGTATGTCTGCGGAATTATACTGTTAGAAACCGGGTTTCGATACCCTTGGTGGTCAGAGTACAGATAGCTCTTTGTGTAGCTTTGTGCTTAACTACGAACAATCAACCAACTAACTAAGTATCTTAATTAAAAAAAAAGTTTAACTTTCATGAGTTCCTTTACTTACTGAACAGGAGCATTCTTCAGGTCCTGTACCAGAACCCATTGTTGTGTTCATCTCCAAGTTTCCCTTGTAATGGTCATTTGCGCCGCATTGCACGTTAGTGGTTGAAAAAATTGTGCTTTTTTCTACCTTATTTTGCTGGACCACAGAATTCACTCTGATACCAGCGGATGTCAGGAAGTCCAACATTGAACTCTCGGTTAATGTCTGAAGTGATTGGATTCTATCCCCGACAATGAAAACTTTGTGTCGTTCAGCGAGCTCTATGCATCCAGGAACAAAAGTATTTTGCGATGTGCCGTTGATGAAAGAACACTGAAAAACAAATGTTTCATAAGAAAAATACTTAGTATTTTTTGACGTTCGATGTACTAGGTATTACGATCTTCACATAGAAACTAATTAAAAAAAAAATATAACATCAAATCAATCATTGGAAGAAAACGATTCCCAATAAAGATCGTAATTTATGTGAAAACGAGTGTCGTCAGAATAACAATTGTAACACTGATGTGACTATTTTTCTTATACATACAAATATAAAGATATGGTCTGCATATCCTGATGGTTAGGGCGCTCGATTTGCAATCTGCAGGTGACAGGATAGCTTTTTTCAGCCCTGGAAGTGTCAGAATATGACTATCAATCTCACTATTCGCAACTAAAGAGTATCCCAAGAGTTGACGGTGGGTGGTGTTGACTCTGCCTTCTATCCAGTCCATCACCTCAAAATTAGGGGCTGCTAATACAGATACAATTCGTGAATTTTTGCGCAAGGCTTAGCATGACCTGGTGATTTGGGCGTTCGATTCGCAATCTGCGAGTTCAAATCCCGTCACAGAACTTACTCGCCCTTTTAGCTACGAGGGTGTTATAATGTGAGGTCAATCCCACTATTCGACTAGAGAACTCAAGAGTTGGCATTAGGTGGTGTTGACTAGCTGCCTTTCCTTTAGTTTACCACTTCAAAATTAGGGATGGCTAGCGCAGATAGCCCTCGAGTAGCTTTGCGCGAAATTCAATAAACAAACAAGTATAAAGAAACGGTACTCTTAAGTTCTTTCAATAAAATATATCAAGTATGTTAAAAATAAGTGTAATGGAACCAAGTTTGCGTTCTTAGAACCAATTCTTAGGCGTAAACACGAAAACAATATCTAAGGAGATTCGTCTAGCTTTAATATGTTGAAAGAAGTCACGAATAGAATTTAGCTTTTTTATTGGAGGAACTGGGGAGTGAAGATTGTTTTACATATAAGTCGCTTCTTAAACTTGGGTTTTGATAGTTTATTATATTTGAACGTTACCAGATACCTAAACTCCTAAGACATTTAACAAATCTCATTTTGTAGCTGATGTTTGGTTCTATGTTTATGTGTATGTGTTGTTTGGTTCTGTATATGAATCAGAAATAATAATGTAAAGAGAATGACTTTCTTTTTCTCTTCCAGTATTTAGACAACCATGAATTATAGTTTTTATATGTTTTCATGAAATAAATTTGAATTATAAACTATTTTATAAGCAAATCATTTAGTCTTTACACGCAATACACAAAAACATAACCAATAATGTGACATACGTCAAAAAAACACTTTATGTTTTAAGGCAAATACAACAGACGTTACACAATTTTAATTTAATCCAAAAATTGTAAGACAAAATATTTCCAGAAATATTAATAGTAAGTTCGAAAGGAAAGTTTCAAGAACCGACAGAACTTAATTACTGATTTTTGTAATAACTACATCGTGCTATCGTTCTCTTTCGTTATTTTTAAAGCGAGAAGTGAAATTCTGAAAACAGAAAATAAAATAAGCCCATTGTTTTTTTGTTTTTTTTACTCTTTTGAATTTGCTATCAATCAAATAGAGCTCCATTTTGGAATAATATCTGGATGTATAAAAGTGAATTTTATTGATTAGACTTTAGGATGATATGAATTAGAAATCACAATACAAGGTATTCGAAAAGTCTGGAACCAAAGGCACTTCAAATGAATTTTATAGAATGTGTTCCACATGATGTCCTTGTAATTCGAAACAAGTTTGGATTAATAGCAGGATCAAATCGACTTTCTCGTACTTTAACACGTAACTGAAATTAAGAAAAGCTGCAAATATTCTATGGTTCCACACTTTTCGGACACCCGTATTAGTTTTAGAAAATCAGATCATGCATTGTTTATCAGTCACCTGAATAGAAGGAGTCGGAAATTAAGGCCACTAATAATCGTTATTTATGATAAAAAACAGTAAACAATCTTGAAAAACTTGCTTTTAAACTTTAAAGCTCTTTATGACTTTAATAAATTTTATAGTGATCATAATAGAAGTATCCAGTATAATAACAAAACAACGTTACAATTGGATTGTGGATGTTCATAAACGCCACGCGAAGTCTCATGAATAAATATTGTAATAAATACACATAAAATATGTTTGTTTGTTGTTGTTGTTTTTTCAGAATTTTTACAAAAAGCTACAAAACAGTTTATTTGCATAGCTGTCCCTAACTTTAACTTAATAGAAGAAAGACCGCTATTTATCCATACCCACCGCCGACTCTTGGACCATTCTCATCTAACCTAATAATGAGGTTTCACAATCACTCTGATAGCGCACCCATGGTCCCAATGTGGGAGCGCGTTTTTACGGTAACGGGCCGCAAATCATAACCCCCAGACTCAAAATAAATGTTATTTTAATAACAAAAAAAACGGTCCATTTAATTTTCATTGGGATACTTAAAAAATGTTTTGTTTGTTTGTTTGTTAATTAAGTTACGTGCAAAATTACACAAGTCTATTTGTGTTAGCTGTCCCTAATTTTGAAGTGATAGACTAGAGAGAAGGCAGCTAGTCAACACCACACACCGCCAACTTTTAAACAGCTATTTCACTAACGAATAGTGAGATTGACCGTAACATTATAATGCCTCCACGGCTGAAATAGCGAGCATGTTTGGTGACGGGATCGATCCCCCGAAACGCAGATTGAAAGTCGAGTGCCCTGACCGCCAGGCCCAATTAAAAAAATATTCCAAACCAAGTTATACATATTATGTTTATTTTGTGTTACATGCTAGTCATACTCTAAGAAATTAAATCTATTTTTAGTTCATAATGCTACGCTTTTTTAGTCGATTTTGTCTTTTTTAGTCTTATTAATTGAACATCTTGGTAACAGCGTGCTTGAAATACATTCAGATAGATTTAAACATTTGTTAATGAAGTTTGACACAAATGTATAACATTAATTTAAACAAATTATAAAGTTTGGTAAAATGAGGGTAATGTCAAAGGTGAAGCCGATATATCTCAGCAAATGGAAACGGAGTAAACAGTGATTCTCTGATGCATATATTTGTGTTAATTTAGATCGCAGCATGGCTATAATCATGTTTTGTCTTGTTTCTACAAATGTTTAAAATAATCTGAGCTAAACTCTAAGGTTATGTGTTGTAAGTGATTTTTCATTTTGCACTACTAGAAGAAACAAAGAGCTTGAGCAAATATTTCCTCCTTCAATTGCAACAAATAATATTATGCTAATTAATTAAATTTTAACAATTTTTTTGAAACCAGACAAACAATATGGAATGTAAATGTGGTAGTTTTCAACTATTCTCAGTCACTACCTGCTGCCCCCCCCCCCCCGGTGGCACAGCGGTATGTTTGCGGACTTACAACACTATAAACCGGGTTTCGATACCTAACACAGATAGCCCATTATGTAGCTTTGAGCTTAACTTCAAACAAACAATCACTACCTGCTATATTATTAAACATTCATACATTCTAGAATGTGATATTAAAATTCATGTGCAATGTACTTACTCCTTCCAAAATACTAGCAACGGCAAAGAGGGTTGAAGGTGCTATTGCACAAGTGTTCTTTTCAATAGATTTCAACAGATTATCTGCTGTATCATTTACACCATCAATGACATCGTTATTTTTTTCTTCATTGGCTATCCAAACAACAATGATTTTGTCAAGAAGTTTTTGCGTTTTGAAGTCGTTAATATCCTTCCGAATCTGGGCCATCTGCTCTTCTCTGGTACCGGGGATTATATTATCTACAATAATATTTTCCTTTGACGGAAGAAAGTCTCGGTTTAAAATAGACTTGCGAGGTTTCATCTGCTTCATTTCGTGATGAAGTTGGTGCTTTAGGTCATTGTTTATTGTCTCAACTCGCTCCAGACTCTCGGATAGATTTAAAGAACACAAATCCCAACCGTCAATGATAATGTCATTTGGATTTACCATCGGTAACAAATCCTTCAACGGTACGTTGACTTCATTTCCATCATTGGTTAGGCCTAACATCACAGTGGTCGATTGAGTAATTGATCCGACATAATTTACATGTTCTCTCTGACTTCCTTGATCTTTGTTTATTAAACCTAACTTATTGGCTAACACGGTTGCTGTAACTGTTGTCCCAGTTTCAGTTCCCCATCCAACTAGCATAATCCCGACCTTAGGGACTTGCAGATTTGTGCGGAAAGTAAATTTGGTGGTGCGAGGATGTACGTGGAATATGTCTCCATGAATACGAACTTCAGTGTTCTGATAGCCATAGACAGCTTCAATGTAGGAGTCAGTGTACTGAATACGGGAACTATGAACTTGTATTTTAGGCATGCTGAAGAAATAAATGAAGTTCATTCGTTTGAAATATAAACTACATCAATTACTATAAATACTAAAATTAACATTTAATAAAAGGTTTCTATTTGGCTTTATTAATTAGTCACGAGAAGAAAGTGACTAAACTAATCCAGATTAAAATGTTAAAATCCTATAGAAAGAAGTAAATATTTTCAATATAGAATATCAACACTATTCTTTATTATTCAATTTTAAAAACATAACAAATTTCAATGTTAGTATTACTTTGCATTAGAGAGAGAGCTGTCATACTGCAATAATACGATTTATTCACTTCCTTAATATTATATTTATAATCCAATTTTTTTCATTATTATACAGTATGACATCATTGACAAGCATTGAAGCAGTATCAAAAAGGGCTAGAATTTAGTTGGAAAAAGAATAGGTTTTCAACGGTCTTGTAATAATAGACTTGTATTTTAACATATGCATAACACGTTGTTAACAACTTACCTTAAATTATGATCTGTTATGTAGCTTGACTTAATGGTAGTTTTCAAAAATCAACAAAGCAGAAAAGTATTTTTTTCAAAACTGATTAATTTTAAACACTGAAACGACGTTTACTTCAAGATGTGTCTGGTTAGAATGTCTGATAATAAGTGATTCTCACGTTTTGTTCGCTCGGTTAGTCAGAGCCTGAAAGCTTACTTATCTCTATTTTTAACCAACACATTGCTTTGTTCCTGTGTTGACGACTGACTAAATTGTTTGTTTGAATGTGATAGGATGGTTTTGCAAAAATAAAAATGCGTCCAGTATCTGTAGCCTCACACAACTCTCAACAACACTGTTTTCTGTGTGTTGATGGGCGTGAGTTAGGTGATATAAAAAACTGCTTTGTTTCGTAATATCGGGCGAAAGATAACACGAAAATAATATTTATGGCCTTAGTAAAGCAGTCGTAATGATATATAATTTCAAAACCACCCAGCATAGATAAACAAAACCTAGTCCCTGTATTCTTCTTCTTTATGTACTCTGTCTGATAGATATACTTTATTTATCCGTAGCTTACGAGTTCGTATTTGCACTTTACTCTTATTTGTGCTTTACTTCAACCTTTGTATTCTATTTTTCCCATCTGTCTTTTTTATTTATAGGATTCAACATAAGATTATTTACAGTAGATTATCTTATTGCACCAAAGTATTCCTTATGATCTTGAAGGTCATGATAAACCTGAAATAAAATTTCTTTAGAACCAGATTACTTTCGAAAAACAACAACAACAACGATAAAAACTTAAAATAGAACAGTGAAGAATGTAAAATATCCATTTATTAATTCCGATGGAAAATTATTCATAATTTTGCACTCAAAGAACCTCGTTTTCACAGTAAAAGTAAAAAGCTTAAATATACATTATTAGTGCTATAGCCAAAAATAACTTTCAGGAGAGGGGGGTGAGCAAACGAACCAATGATTGTGTTTATGACCTGGTTGAATTACTAATTATACCAAGTAATTCTCATACCTTGCTTTAGTGTGAAGCAAGAGTGATTAAGACATCAATGAGGAGTATTGCGTGCTTGCATCAAGATATTTTTGCAATCACAGAAAATATTTCAAGGTAGAAGCTTAGTAGGTCCGTCTATGAATATAATTGGCATAATGTTAGAAAAGAGAGGAGGTAAAAGTCAAGGTAATTATTATTAAAACCTGAACACTTCCAATGATATATCTTATACATAAATCTATGCAAATAAAAGAACAATGTATGTCAATTAGTCCGTGCGTGTATGCTCACATGGAAACCCAATATGTCTATTGACTAATTGCACAGTAGTATTTTTACGTTTATACAAGTTCAAAAGTGAACAACATTTACAGCATTAAGTTTAAGGACAATCACTTCAGTAACCTAAACAAACACGCAAGGAAACACATTAAGTTAATCCTTTACTTTTCCATTGTTTATAAATAACGCAATACCATTACATCTCAATACAAATTCCAACAGGTGCCTAAACATCGACAATTAGGCATAAAATATTTGGTGCTAGTGAACCCAATGCTTTGCTAATACTGTAAGGGAGTGTTGATGAAGTGAAATAGCGACAAAAACTAGAACATTTGGTTTGGTCTTCACTTTACCTAGTCTACGTTGAAAACGAAATAAATATATAGAAAAATTAAGGCAATATCTTTACTGGATCTCTAAAGATCTTGCTTATTCTAGCAGCATTTCTCCCACTAAAACATAATAACTGGCTACTCTACTTATTAATGTGGCTGCCTGGTAGATAATAGTGATTTCACTTCAAAATTACGAATCCCCCATTATAAGCGCGTGTTTTTTAGTTACTTTCAAAGCGTATCTTTGGTTAACTGGCTGTTGGAATATAGCACAGTCCTCAGAGCAACTGGTATTACTATATTTGATATTTGCCTGTTTCTTCCACTGGGTAAGATCGAAGTAGTGACATATTTCGTTATCTATTGTTGTCTAAATCGCTTGTTATATAAACAACATAGAATATTAAAAATATTAATCACATAGATATAATTAAATTCATTTTTATATAATACATATTTTATATAGCTTTTATATAATAACAAGATATGCTGGACCAATGTATTGTCGAAACATGAATGTGGAGCCATATCTTTGGTGACTTTTTAATATGATGTCGTTCAATTTGTTTGCTTGTGTTAAACACAAACCTATACAATTGGCTATCTGTGCTGTACTCGCCACGAACAACTGGGGTCGACGTCGTTTAATATATTATATTCAGGAGTACTTCAGTTTCTTAAACGTAGGTGTCCCATGCAAAGATAAGAGACAATGGGTGTCATCTTACATTAACAATTAGACCACAATGAAGAAGGTATTCTTGTTTAAAAGGAATAAAGAGATAAATAATTAATATAATGAAGAAATGTTTTGTATTTGATCATACTAACGAACTATAAATACGTTTATGATAGGTGTTACAGCGTAGAAATTGGTAATAACATTGTTACTTAAATACAAAGTGAATGATGGTTACTAATGTTTAAGGTAAGTTATTACCAGAACACAAAAAAAACCATGAAGATTTGCTTAGAAATGTACTAGTACAGGAAAGCAAATTTGTAATATTTATTTTTCAAAGAATTTGTTTATTTGAAATTAAGCACAAAGCTACATAATGGGCTATCTGTGCTCTGGCCACCGCGGTTATCGAAAGCCGGTTTCTAGCATTGGAATTCGGCAGACATGCCGCTTTGCCACTTGTGAACATTTTTAGACTCATAAAATGGCTCTGAGTTGTTAGTTGTTTTTTTTTTTTTTAAATACAAACTTTTAGCTCGTAGCTCCATCTCTTGGCCAATTTGTGATCTAATTACAGATTTCCTCTTGTTCTAAGCAATACTACATAATTTATTAATAAATCCGGTACTATAGAAAGAAGCAAAAACGTTCAGGTTTCGAATATCCAATAAGCGATTTGTTTGTTTGTAGTTAAGCACAAAGCTACACAATGAATTCACATTTGATGACGAGGAATCCACTTGGAGACTAATAATGTTTGGAGACGGCTTGAATGGGCAATGAAGAAAAACTTTAAAACAAGTTTAACATAACAGCAAGTGTACAACGTTTCGACAAGGTTTTGTCATCATCAGGTACAAGTAGTTTACACTGATACAGATATGTATATATATATATATATAGTATGAAACAAAGAAGTCACATGACCGGATATTGTAGAACCAAACATAAACAAACGAAAAATCAAGGAATCCATCTTAATTGAACAAAACATCCCTACTCTAAACCAACACCCTGGGGTGTCAAGACATTTCGTCTAAGTCGTGCAACAATATCCGGTTATGTGACTTCTTTGTTCCATACTGTATATATATATCTGTGTCAGTGTAAACTACTTGTACCTGATGTTAACAAAATCTTGTCGAAACGAAACGTTGTACATTTGCTGTTATGTTAAACTTATATTATCGTTTCTTCATTACCCACTCAAGCCGTCCCCAAGCATTATTACACATTGAACTATCTGTTCTGTATCGAAACCCAGTTTTTAGCGTCATAAGCCATCATACCTACCGCTGAGCTACTGGGGAGCCACTAATCGTTTGTTTCGTTTAGACTCAATAGATGGAGAAAAGATTAAGAAAAAATATGTGGAAGTTAAGTTATCTCTCAATAGATGGAGAAAAAATTAAGAAAGAAATACTTGGAAGTTAAGTTATTTCTCAATAGATGGAAACTGTACTGAACTACTATTAGAAACCTTTACTTAAAAGACAATAGAAGTAAGTACTGTCACTACCTTATATTTACACAACAAATACGTCCTTATGCTCGTCCAATAACTATCAATTTAAATCTCTTTGTGTTCATTCCAGAATGAAAGATGCATAATTTATTCTTATTTCATAATTTTTTATGGTGGTTGCGAGATCGTTCAAATTTTCCGGACCCGAACAGAAATTGATTACTGAAGACAAGAGATAAAATATAAAGTTTTCTCTTAGGAAACGTTTGGTAACTATTTGGACGTTATAAAAATTTCGCATATGAAAGTTCGAAATTTTCTGATACACAAAAGTATTTTTAATGTTAAGATAAAAATTACTTTGCCTGACAGCTAGGTAATATGTGAAAAAATTGCCCGCCGAATTTGTATATAA
>NW_013669780.1:0-9433 GCF_000517525.1 Limulus polyphemus
TACTACAGTCAGAAGCATTCTGTCATCTCTCGAAACCTTCTGACAGCTGGACTGTTGGGTGTTAAGAAAACACTGCAGAGGATAAGGGAGTGTTTTTACTGGGTTATATGCCAAAAATGTGTAAAGTATTAGTGTACATGGGTGAACTATGCTGTGAACGAAAACATTCATGAAAGAAACAACATGTGAAACTATAGCAATATTCTGATAGAGCAATATTTGAGAGAGTTGCTATTGATGTGCCTATGTTTAGTTCTCTACCATAAAGTAACAGTCGGAATATATACATTCAAATGGCCAGAAGCATATGCTAACCCTAATCATGAAGACGAAACTCTGACAAGGAAGCTTATCAACAAATTTGTTTCAAGATTAAAGTTGCTTATGTAACTTTACTCAGAGCAGGGATAAAACTTTTAACCAAAGATGTGCCAAATCCGTGGGATAAAAAAACCTAGAGTAATGGCCTTTTATCCATTCTCTGATGGAATGGTGTGGAGATACAATCTTAAACTTATATATCAATTAGCCATTTATGTGGATAGATATCAGAAAACGTGGAATCAAGAACTTTCTCTCTTAATCGCGAGTTATTTAACAGCAGTGCATTAAACTACAGGAAAAACACTAGGATTACAAATATTTGGAAGAAAACGTAAAATGACATTAGACCTTTTGTACTCTGTATAATCATTCAGCAGAGTCTTACCAGAGTATGCAAAGAGCCTAAGAAATACCATTGATCTCATAACGACTTTAACCAAGAAAGACGTAAATCAGCTAGTTACAAGATGAAAAGTCATTACGATGTAAATACTGACAAGGCCAAATTTCATTGTGGTGACATGGCATGGCTGTACAATCCATGAAACAATACAGATCAAAGTCAAAATTGAGTAGACGTTGGAAAGAATTCTATAATGTAGAATTAATGATGTGGTTTATAGAATCCAGAAAAAAACGTGATACAAGCCAAAGGGCATCCCCGTGATCGTCTTTGGAAGTACGTCAGTGAAAGAATGACCAACTTGTTAGCTTTAGAGAAGCCTTTACTAGTCATAAGTTAACTTGCTGAAGAGCCCAAGGTTCTTGACGAGACACTTTCAGAGAAGATTGTACCAGTGGTAAGTCAACCTGTTGAAGATTCCAAGATTCCTGTTGTGACCACATCCAGAGTATCACCAAGGATGGTGCCGCCCTTGAGCATCTACCTGGAGAGAACTGACCTAATGACAAGACAGCAAGTAGCCATAAAAGACAAAATGTCATTTATCTTTAATGATTTATATACATGTAGTTGCCTACCATAATGTGATATAATTTTCAAATTATAATGATATTATATTTTTTTATGAAATTAGTGAATTAGTTATTTGAAAGTAAAAATAAACCAAACCATAAGGTAAGATAATAAAAAGTAAAATAAGCATTTTGAATCACATGGGATAGTATTCGCTCCTTTTCAATACACTATTGATTTCCCACAGTTCTCCGTTAAATGACGTCACCATGACGCTAGGATAAGGGGAATGCGCCATTTTGAAAATTTCTTGTCCAAAGCGGAGGGGGATTGAATGCAATTTGTGAATATTGTACTTTTAATATTTAAAAATCATTTGTTAGACATATTTCTCGCTCATCACAAAAGGTTTTTTAAACAATTATGTCAGGTAAAAGCGGGTTTCCACCTTTTTATGTAACAGTAGAGTAACTCGGTAAAAATTCGTTTAAACTTTTTGTACGCTTTTTTTCGTAGTAGTATTACTGTTATTGTTAATATTAATAGGGTTAGTATTTCTATTTTTAATATTTATTTATACTATAGTATACCTTTGTAAGTTGGTGCAAGCACAGTGACGTTTGAAGCTCACCAGGTTTCAAGAGATATTTATGTCCGTTTTTTTTTCTTAATATTTTGTAGGAAATGGAGAGATACAGTGGTGTTTTTCTCAGGTCAAAGGGACATCAGATGACGATGTAACTGAAGGTAAGTGGAATTTTTAAATTATAATTTCAAAACTTACAAGTTACAGAGGAACTAAAGAACTTAAAAAGTAAGTCAACCTTTTTTTATTATTAATCTTCCAAATTTACTTACCAACATAATATATGAAACAACAAGGTGACTGTTGGTCCATCTAAGCTACCCCATTCACCAAAAACAACACAAAAATTCAAAGCTAGCCCTTATCATTCAAATACTTATCAAGCCGTCACTTAAGCTCCCATAGATTTACTGCATCCACCAGATCCAAAGGCCAGCTACTATTTTTTGTGTATCTAATCCTGATCTCTGACATTAAAATTCTCATCCATTCTCTTCTTAAGTGCCTTCATTTTTGCAGCTTTTAAGTTCTACTGTTACCACGCTTGAAGGTCAACTATTCCATAGGCAACCATCTTATTAGAAAAGTAACTTTCCAGCTTAACCAGTTATGGGACAGCAGGATGACTTCGTGTTACCCTTATTTGTTTTCTTCTCACATTTAAAATACTTAACATAACTACATGAAACTTGGTATGTAATTTTAAAAAAATACACAGCCTTTGCATAAAAAAGTTAGGAATTTAGTTCAGTATTTGTAAATGTTTAGGTTGTGAATTTTTGAAACTGTCATGAATTGCCATTTTTGGAAAAAATTAAAAACTTTAATCTTGGAGTTTTTGTTTATTTTTAATTTGTGCCTGAGATCACGTATATGTATCCAATAGTTATTTTTTCAATAAACCTGTAATTCTGTTTGCATTCCAATAACAGCATACTCATTTTCTCGTACATTAATACAAATTCATATTAAGTAACAATTAAAAATTATGAAAGAAACCTGGATTTCTATGAATATTATTAAACAAAAAGTTTCATTTTATAACTTGTTTTGTTTTCTTGAATTATATCTATTTATATCTATTTTTCTTAATTAAGCATTTGTGTAGCTACAATAAATCACTGACTGTTTGAAACACAACTTAACACTTGTATCCTAGACCTACACTGATATAGGTGAAATGTTTCCAACTATATTTTTGATCAATCTCAATTTCTCTCTAATAATTATAGTTTGTTTTTAGTAACTAAGAAGTTTTTATACTTGTATGTGTTGTTTCAAAAGAAACTATACAAATTCAGGTCTGTAGCTTGTTCCTAAGTTTTGTACACTTTATATTAGAATCCTTTGTTTTTCACTACAAGAAATTTTGCTAGTAACTTTCTTAGAAACTATACATTATGGTCTACCCCTGTTTATTTACTTTACAGTGACATAGATAGAGAAGAATCTTTTTCTATCCGATTATTTTTAGCCATTGGTTCTACCTTGTTTCTAGGGTAATATTTATTAGTAAGTGTCTAACCTTCTTGTTGTAGCATCATAAAAGCCTCTCAACACAGGATACTTGAAATATTCATTGGGGAAAAAAAGGAGTTGTGAGAAATGCGGAGTCTGAGTAAATATAAACCTATATCTTGGGAATGGCAGAAAAATTCTAAAAATCATCTAAGTGCATTGTTTGATGCTACGTAGAGATCAAAGTTCAAGCATTTTAAAATTTTTCTCTTAAAAGTATTCTAAATGAATTTTGCAAAGTTAACAGATGTAACTTTTTAGATATTTTTGAGTAAGAAAATAAAAGCTTTTGAAATAGTTATAATTATTTTTTACTTAAATTGTGAAATTTGATATTCCAGAGAGCTGCTCTGTGGTCCTAATAGAGTTAACTGGAGTTGTGTCTGATTTTCCTTATTTGGAACTTGTGTCCTCTTGTCTGACTTCCTGCAGTTTTTGTATGAGTAATTTAATCTGTATTTATGGTTTCCAATCTCTAACAACCTTAACCTTAATTACGACCTCTTCATCAATTTACTTTTTCACAGAAAGGCTAAGAATTACAAAAGTAGTGATAATCATGTTCTTAGAGTCCAACTACACCAAATCACTATATTATTCATATTTAGTTTAAATGTAATATTTTGAAAAAAAAAGTCAACAGATCTTTAAGATATGACATTGACCTTTTAAATCCACGATGAGTATTTATGATAATACAAAACTTGTCCAAATGCCATTACAGAGTCTCTAATTATAGAAACTAGACATTTCCCAACCAGAATAAGACAGAATTACTTAGACATGTTATTCATCCTTACCATGACTCAAAATTTATATTTATAACAATTTTCTTACTTGATCTTGATCACATTATTAGAGTTGTCGTTTGTGAAAGCTGATGATATAAATAATGCCCAGACTACTGCCACGTCTCATATCCCTGCTGACTTGACGAGCCATAGTATTGGGTAAAAGGCTTTGTCAGCACTTGATATTGCAGATATAGTGTGTTTGATGTATTATAAAATATTCTTCTTCACTTTCACTTGTAAATTCTTAGAATTGTCTTCCCCATTTGAAAGCTGTGTGACATAAGCTATTCTTTAGTCTTCTGGTATGTCATCATTATTAATCTATTCATTAAGAATTAATAAATGGTTCATAAATTTATATGTTTTCTAAATAACTTAATCCTAACTGCATTTAAGAATATTAGATCTGCTTAAATGAGATCTTGTGTCATATATCACACATCTACCCTTGGAAATACTAAGAAAAAAATAACTTGGATATTTGGCCATCTTATAATAATCAACCAAAGCCCTCCCATTTTCATTTTATAAGTGTTTAAATTTTCATTTTAGAATAGCATCTCTATAACATCTTTAAAAAGGTGTACTGTTTTAGCATTTCCCACCTGTTTCTTGTATGTTGTAAAAACAAGTTGTATATGCAGTATAAGATTAAAAGTATTACCTAGAAGGGCCTATTTCATTCATTAGTATCACGTAACTTAATCTGTTAATCAGAATGATGAATAAATCAGCTAATGTCATAAAGAAAATAAACTAATTGAAATTAGTGTTTCTCATTATTACTGTTTTCAATTATTGTAACCATGCAAGTAATTGAAATATTTCTTTTATGTGGGTATTGAAACCTGATTTTAAGTGTTATAAGTTTTCTGTTATTCAGCTTTGAGGCATCATAGTGTGATGGTTAATGGGGTTGCCTTGTGATCTGAGGGTTACAGATTTGGTTCTTGTTGCCACCAAACTTCCTTGCACTTAGTTGCAGAGGTATTATATATTTGTTTTTGTGTTATGACAAATCTATTCCTCTGTCCTTAATTTTGAATTGCCAACTAAAGGCAAATTACATTACCCACGAGCTACTCCGAGCTGCCCACATGTGTCTTGTGAAATTTTTTTTATTATTATTATTGCTTATTTTATGTAATCTAACCTTAACTAACCTAAAGAGATCTCTATTTTTACATTTTAGTTACTTTTATAATAATAAATAAAGAATAAACATAAAAAAACAAGAAGTAAAGTATTAGGTTGTCAAGAAATTAATTTCGCTTTTTTTAGATGAAAAAACCCGAGTGACTTATATACAAAGCATCACTTTCTGTGGATGGAGTCCAGGTTTGGGGTCGGAAGTGGTTTTTGTCTAGGGTTGAGTCATCGTTTTTGGCATTTAATATTCACATAGAGAATCCATTTTTCATCATTGGTGATAATTCTGTCCAAAAATGGTTCACACGCCAGAAGAGACAAAGCAACATTCACACATTGGAAATGATGATCATCGGAGAGTTTGTGAGGCACCTTCTTTATGGAGTTTACCCATATTCCTTAGATACTTGCATATTGTTTCATGAGAGACATGCAATTTCAGGGACATTTCACGAGTGTGTTGCCTTGGGTTAGACTCAATAGCATCAATATCAATTCCATGTCTGCCCCTGCCATCACAGTTTTTAAGGCTAAAGTCACCTGAATAAAATTTGCTGAACCACTGTTGATACTTATGAATGTTCAAAACATTTTCATAAACTTCTTGGATATTCTTTGTGGCTACAGAGGCGTTGTTTCCCTTTTCCTATTCAAACAGCTTTACATGCAGAATGTGTGTCTCGTCGTGTGCCATCACTATTAGGGATTAGAATGTACTAAGCTTTACACATTATATAGGCTACAATAACGTGACGTATAGGCTGTTCATTTAACTATTATACATTAATTTCTTGACGACCTAATAGTTACCCGAGTATTCTTTTTTTTTTGCTGTTGACTGTCAATGAAATTTAACCCAAATTTCTTATACAAATGGTAGTATGTCATTAAATAATTATTTAATTAAAATAATGCACCAAATAACATAGACTAAAAACTTGCATAAAGCAGACAATTTTCTCTTAACAATCACAAGCTACCCGTTGTGATTCCCGTGGGAAATAAAGTTGTATTACAAGTGAAATTGACTATTCTGTGTTCACAATACAACATTATAAAATACGTCATTTGATAGATGGAAACCTTGACTTTCTATTGGTTATAGGTAGTATATAATAAAACATAAGAGAGAACTATTAACAAATCCTGAAAAAGAGGATGTGACAGGTGGGTGTGGCAAGACGGATCTGATTTTCTATTTGATAGCTATGTAACCAAACAAAATTGATTTTATAGTGAGTATTTTATGTAGAATTTCATAGTTTCTGGGGGGGATGTGTGTGTGAATAAAATAAAGAAGAGAAGATACCTACAGAAAGTGTCATGAGTGTAATACTAGTGGAAATTCAGTATTTTTTTAAATATTGCCTTATAGAATTAAGAACTTAAAACTTATATACTATTAAAATATGGATTATTAGCTAAGATTTTATGCTATACTAATTAGTATAACATAAACAAAAAGTATTTTAATAAAATTTTGAAAGTAAGACACTAAAACCTTGTGTCTTGCACAGTATAGGATACCCGGGATGAGAGAATTAGTATTGACTAATATGTTTTTACATTGTGTTCCATTGTTATTTATATAACTTGCATGGCTTTATTCTGTATTTATTTCTCTATTTTGTGTTTCTTTGATGTTTGTAACATGCACACCTTTTTTATGAATTTTTGTTCTGATGAAAATTGTGACAGACACTGGCATACATGGAACCCAACACATTCTGATCATGAAACAAATATTACTTGTAAAGCAGTATTCTTTATTTACTTACTAATTGCTAGCCTTGTAACCATTTGATGGATTACAAATGTGAATCCCCTTACAGTGGCACAGCGGTATGTCTGCAGACTTACAATGCTAGAATCCGGGTTTCGATATCCGTGGTGGGCAGAGCGCAGATAGCTCATTGTGTAGCTTTGTGCATAATTAAAATAAACAATAAAACAATATTTGTGGGTTTCTTTTCTAAGGTAACAAATTTTATATACTTTATTATGTAAAAAGTTGTTTAAATATGTTACAAAGAAAAATTAAAGCTACTTAGGATAAATGAATGTAGTTTCATGTTACAATTTGAAGTCATTCCCAAAAGAAAAATAGAGTAATTTAGATTTTTTTTTGGTGGATATGAGATCATATTGACCAATCCCATACAGAGATAGGATAGAGAGAATTACATATAAAATATAAAGTTTTACTGAAAAAAACATTTGAAATGTGTTTAGGTGGTTTTAGGGATTACACAAAGGAAATTTAAGATTTTTGAGATGAATAAAAGTATTTTTAATCATAACATGAAAGTTACTTTGCACAGTGTTTTTTCCAAAAATATGTTGAATTTATTCAAGGACAAATCTTTATTTTAGTTTATTAAAATACTTCACTAGAAAAATATGATTTTTTTTGTGTGTGAAAGACATATAATATTAACTGAAAGACTGCCAAATTTTGTGAAGATATATATGTACTATATTGAAATTTAGAAGTATTAAATCTATAAATACTTTAATCAAGTACAAAGAGGTCACATGGTCAGCCATATTGACCGAGCCCATGTTAAGAGAGTTAATTAGATTAATAAAGTGTAAAGTCTAATAGCTAGACAGATTTTCTTTTCAGTAAATAGTTTTTCCATGAAAGAGGGGGCATCATTTTACAGGTCATTCAAAAATGACTGGATAGATAGGCATACACTATCAAAAATATAGTATGAATGTTAGAAGTTTGATGTCTAACTTATTTGTTACAAAAGTCCACTAAATTCAGTTGTAACTGATATGCCAAATTAGGTAATGTGAGGTGATTTTACTGTTATATCTTTATTTCGATTTAAATTAAAACATTAATGAATAGTTTAAGCAAAGGTTAATCATGTAACATTACAGTCATCAATTGTAACTATTATACATGAAATTCTATATAAATTCTGGTATTTTACATTTTTCTGCCATGCAGAAAATTCATTTCTATCCCTGAGTTTTGTCTTTGATTCAAGCAAGAAATGCATAGTGTGGTTGGAGATGTTTGGTATCTACATATCCAAGTCAGTCAAAGATGTCTTACACATTTCTATACCTCTCCATGTCACATATTTTGTTACCTCTTATTGTTTTACTATCAAATTTCCATTTCCACATCATATATTCACTGGCTTTCTATTACTGTTCATCACCAAATTTTTAGCCTCTTTCCAACACATATTCCTGTCTTTATTTATTGAGTCTTGCTGCTAAATCTCCACCATTGCTACTCGTATACATTGAATTCTTCATTTTCTGCTCTTTTATTATTAAATTCTTCTTTTATAATTTGAACTTCATTGTGTATATACTTGTGTTTTGCAGAGAAACTCTTCACTCTTTTCCACGGTACATATTCCATTGCATACGTGTGTTTCATGTGCCTTCATAACCCACATTCCTGTTCATGTCATGCACATTTATGTTTAGTTTACCTTTCTCACCTTTAAGTTTATACCAATAAGTTACAGAGAGATAGGAGGCATTGAGATTTGTTTACCTAATTTTTTTCCTTATGAGAAGATCTTTGACATGGTTCTAAATGTTTCATTATGAATACTGAATGTTGTCTAAATTTTTAAAAATCATTTTACCACTTAAATTTTTTAAGTCGTGCAGTGAAACACTAAAATAATGTGTAGATCACGTGACAGTATAAAATTGATCATTACATTCCTGTTTTACTATTTTGTATGGAAAAGACCAGTTGTTTCTCATCATGAATGTTTTCAGATAAGTTAACATGCAAACAGTAATGGGTCACCTACAGTGCCTAATGGCGAACACTACACACATGTGCAGAGATATATGGAATACTGAATAATTTGGAGCTATATTTTAAGCTTGTGCTGCTTAACCCTTTCCAGATGTCATCTCATTTGTTGACTCACATTTAATATTTTATGGAACTACTATTTCATGAATTTATATCAATACATTTGGTATCAAACTGCAGATTGTAATTCAAATTTTAGAACTATACTGAATTTGTTAATTTAAAAGTAAGTATTAAAAAAACACAGATAAACATCGAATTTTGTGACATGTGGTATGTTTAATGCAGCACCTTTTCAAATTAGATGTTTGTGAAATCAAAATACCAAGTCAATAGTTTCATAC
>NW_013669780.1:9836-11521 GCF_000517525.1 Limulus polyphemus
TAATTGAAATGTGACTATTTTACAAAATACTAGTCAACTAAAACAAAGCCAAGACAAGCTACTTTGTACAGACCAAAGGTCACCTTTGTGTTATTTGATATGGTAACATAAGTGCATGTAAGCCAGCATTGTTGTAACTTCCGTATTGTTAGCTAGGCATGGGTGAAAGGTCAATATAATAAGAATAATAAATATATATAAA
Organism: Limulus polyphemus; assembly: GCF_000517525.1. Taxonomy (NCBI): domain Eukaryota; kingdom Metazoa; phylum Arthropoda; class Merostomata; order Xiphosura; family Limulidae; genus Limulus; species Limulus polyphemus. The sequence goes on from NW_013669780.1 coordinate 10,039, forward strand.
TGTATAATGTTATGAGATTTAAGCTATTTCATCTAAACATTTATATTATCTTGTTATAATTTGTGTTTATTCTAGAATGAAAGAGGCATAATTTATGTTTATTTTCTAATTTTTTATGGCTGTTGCGAGATTGGTCAAATTTACCAAACCCGTACAGAGATTAATTACTGAAAATAACAGATAAGATATAAAGTTTTTTCTTTAGAAATGTTTGATAATTATCTGGACATTATAAAAATTTTGCATGTGAAATTTCAAAATTTTCTAATGCAAAAACTTATTTTTAATCTTAAAATGAACATTACTTTGCATGATAGATAAGCAAGATGTGAAAGAAAAAAAAAAGGCATGAGAGCAACTTTTGCTTACTAATTTAAAATTTATAGCATGAAAACTATAACAAGCACAAAATGGTTATGAGGTTGGTCTCTGGGATCGAGTCTGGGTTGAAAGAGTTAACATTTAGAAGTGAAAGAATTATGATGTTTAAGAGCCTTTTTTTTTTAATTTACCATATTGTAACTTAAATTAATTTAGGTGTTTGAATAATATGGCTTTGTGCCTAATTTATTATTTGATATTGTACAGAAGACCAACTGTTTAATGATTATATTACAGATTTTGTTTTCACCAAAGACAAAATTGAAAATATAATCTGTGATGTAGAAGTGAATAGGTGAAGTTGCAGTCCACAGTAGAGGGTGTGTGTAGTATGTTAGGTCACCAATTATGTTTTAGCTTTTACCTTAGTGAAAGGAAGAGAAACCTGCTATATAGTGAAAGATTTATTCACATATCAGTTACCTATTGCAACAGTTCTGTGTACACTTTTCTAGACATTTTATTGAAGATAATTTGATATTATTTTACATGTTTATAAGTGTGTTTATGATAATTTTGGAGCAGTAAGTATTGTATATATAACTATACAATTATGCAAACATTTTGCAAACAACCATGCCATAACAATGTCATAACTCATTTTATTTATTATTCAAATGCATACTTACCCAAAGTGATAATGAAGTATTTTGGATATTCTTCAAGTAACCTAAACTTAAAGTCAGATAACACAAAAATTAGAATAACATCAAATAAAACTTTTTATAATTGTTGTATATACAAGACTGTTCAGTTGAAGAGTTATTATTTAGTTTATTTAGTGATTTAATATTTAATTATTATTTTGTTTTCATAAGAGTTTTAAAAGTTGATTATTTTTAAATTGTGATAGCTGTGACAAGTTGCATAACTCAGTTGGTAACCCACGGGGTAACGCAAGTGACTCTATTGCAGGTTATGCAGTAAAGAAGAGTAGAGAAAAATAATTCTTCTTAGTTGAGTTCTACTGTAACTGAACTAGATTATGTGGACTTTTGATGTAGAAGAGAATTATTTAAAGCTCTTTATACAACTCTAACAAATATACACCTGGAAAAAAGTTAAGCACCCCCGTGTTTTTTCAAGTGATTCAGATTCGACG
>NW_013669780.1:12427-19719 GCF_000517525.1 Limulus polyphemus
ATTGTTGACATTTATCGTGAACAAGTCACAGGCACCTACTGTAAAAGAATCCCAGCCCATGTTTAAAACCCTGACATTTTGCAAACCACCCAGGATTATACAGTGGTAAATGACAGTGAAAGAAGGCATGTGAATGACAACAGAATCATGTAGGCCTATGTATGTACTGTAGTGGTGGTGAAAATAGTGTAGAGATTACAATTACGCTATATAACCATTTCAACAGATTTTTATAAGTGAATTGAAAGAGGTGAGCATCTTTGGCTAAAAGATAATGAACTATGAGAGTTTGCTAAACAACAACAAGAACTAATAAGAGAACAGTGGCAACAGAAGTGAGAGAAGGAGATACAGAGAAGAGAGGATGAAAGACTAAAAGAAGATGATGAAAATAGAGATTGAAAGAAGTAAAGGAGAGAAAGAAGAAACTGGAAATAGATAGAGAGAGAATAAGAAAACATGTTGAGACAAAAGAAAAGGAGAGAGGAGAGAGACTGCATATATAGAGAGAATAAGAGCACAAATTGAGATCATCAAGGTCACCCAACAGAAAGAAGGACACAAGAAAGACAATGGGGTCAGGGCCAGCCAACCCAAGCTGCTCAAATTTGATGAACAGAAAGATGACATGGATGCTTTCCTATAAAGATATGAAAGATTTGCTCAAAGTTAGAACTGGGACAAAGGTGACTGGGCAGTCTGTCTTGGCCAATTTCTCACAGGAAATGGCCTTGTCGTATATGTAGGCATGATGTCAGAAGATGCCAGGGACTATGACAAGTTAAAAGTGGCCTTGTTGAAACACTATGGACTTACGGAAGAAGGTTTTCATCAGAGATTTGGAGATGTCAAACCTGAGACTGGAAAAACTCTATTTCAGTTTGTGGCATGTATACGATGATACTTCACAAGATTGATTGACATGGCCAAATGTGAAAATAGTTTGAGGGACTGGCAGATATAATAATACGTAGATAGTTCATTATCATATGCTCAACTGAAATGTCACTGTTCCAAAAGATGTGGACTAGATAATCAAGCTGGCAAAACAGTATATGGAAGTCCATGGAGGTAGTATAACTGGCAAGTCCAAGAATATTCAGTTAAAGTTGAAAATAGTGATGGCTGACCAGAAGCAGGAGTCCACCAAAAGTGACAGGAGGTAAACAGACAAATGGGAGAAGAGATGCTATATTTGTTATAAAATAGGGCACATTGCATAGGATTGCAAGTCCATCACCAACAAGCAACAGCAGAAATCTCAATATAAAGCAGTTTCCTACAAAGATGGTGCTGGCAAGAAACAAGAAAAGAGTGACTGTCACCATGGATGCAGCTGCCAGAAGAACTTTGAAGTACAGGAAGTTATCAACAGAATGTACTATAATGTGAAAGTGAATGGGAAGACAAAGATCTACCATGCCATTCTGTTGAAGAGGTACTTCGAGTAGGAATAAGGCATATAACAGGTGCAGTTACAGGTACAGATAGACAGAGCAGGTGTTGCTGTCATAGATGCAGAACCAGAAGACAGTGACTGTCATAAAAGATGAGGACCTACTAGACCTGAGAATACTGGGTGGAGAGGAGGCATACAAAGACATCAACATCAATGAGGAACTTTCTGGCAAGAAGAAGAAAGAACTATGAGATTTACTGTGCCAGTATGTGGATGTCTTCACAGATAGACCAAGCAAGAAAGACCTTGTTCAACACGAGATTGAGACCATGACTAGAGATCTAGTCAAGGTGAAGCCTTACTGGAGGCCCTGTGCAAAGAGTTTCCGATAAAGGAACTAAATATTGGTCTAGACTATATGAGGGAACTTTGTGTATGAACTGAGAACAGTTTTTGTGTATTGTAAAAACAAGTGTTGTAAACATTTTTCTTGAAGAGGGGCTTATTGTGGGATATACAAGACTGTGTGGTATAAGAGTTATTATTTGGTTCATTTAGTGATTTAGTCTTTAATGATTATTTTGTTTTCATAACAGGGATGTTAAAAGTTGATTATTTTAAAAGCGATAGTTATGACAAGCTATGTTGCTGAACGAGTCGTACATTGTGTATGCAGTTTAATTCATGTACTAGACTTTAGTAATGCTGTTGATATCATCTTACTTGAAGCTTCAGAGTTTTTCTAGATATGTGTAATATAGTTGCTACTAGAATGCTAGATAGTTTTAGATTTTACTGTTGCATGTGATAAATACATGCAGATACAGAAAGTTAAGGGGAGGTAGAAAAAAGTTTGTTAGTAAAAGAAAATGTGAAGTTAGCCAGCATGTGAATGATTAACTTTAATGGGTGATTTCACAGCTGTATTATAACAACAGAGATAGGAAAAATAACTTGTCTCGTCAATTGGACTTTTGTGTGGACTTTTGAGGAAATGAAGAAAAGAGACAATTATTTAAAGTTCTGGATACAGCTGTTGCAACCAACAAAAAAAAGCAAGTTAAGTGAGAAAGATCTAGACTGAATGATTGGCAGTTTAGCCATGATGGGCAATTTCTAAAGAAATTTGTAAATAAGTTAGAAAAAGTTAAGTCAGAAAACATTAAGTTAGTGAAATGAAGTTAAACTGCATGATTGTTACTTTATCCCTAAGGGGAAGTGTTTAAAGTGAGTATCACAGTGGTATTTTATTAATAGAGATAAAAGGGAATAATTTATCTTGTCAAAGAGTTTTTAATGTAATTAAACCCACCTGTGTGGACTTTGATGCAAAGGAGACAATTATTTGAAGTTCTGGATACCAAGGGGTAACATAAGTGAAATCTATCGCAGATTGTGCAGTAAGAAACAGAGTAAAGAAAAAATAATTTGTCTTGTTAGTTGAGTTCTAAAGTAACTGAATTAGCCTGTGTGGAGTTTTGACATAAAATAGAGAATTATTTAAAGCTTTTTATACACCTGTGGTAACCAGTGGGTAACGTTAGTGAACTTATCACTGATTATATTGTGATAACAGAAAAAAGAAAGAGAATTATTTAATTTTAGATACAACTGTTATAACCAATAGTGTAATAAGTTTTTGTATATATGTTTGACTTGTTTTGAATATATTATTTTAAAACAAGTGGATTGTGTGCTGTCCGTTTATTGTTGACATTTATCGCCAACAAGTTACAGACACCTACTGTGGAAGAATCCCAGCCCATATTCAAAGCCTGACAATAATTATATCTATTGTACGAAGTTTGAAAACCATTAGGTAATAAAACTAGAAAGTCTATTTGGATAATATAGTACTATTGTCCTAACAACACTGTTTAACCTCCCCATGCCAACAGCTGTAGAGTTTTATTTTTACAAGGATCTTATGACACATGACAACTATTTTAAAAGTTAGCTCTGTAACACAGGAACCAAATTTTCATTATGTTTTACAAGAAAAAAATGAGACTTAATAATATAGTATTTTGGATTAACCAGTGTTGACTGTATAGTCCTAAGGTAATCCAAATAAAATTCAAAGTTAGAAAATGCTGATACAGTCTCTAATATAAAGATTTTAATTATTATATTAGGTCATAAAGAAATTAATGTTGTGTTTTGGAACACTTTAATTAGTTCCCCCCCCCCCCAAAAAAAAAATTACATCGCGTATAACGGTTAAACGAACTGCCTAAATGTCACATTAGTGTAGCCTATATAATGTGTAAAGGTCCTTTCCACTGCAGGCCGAGGGGCTTCCACACATTGCTAGTTCAGAGCCTGTACACTGAGTCCTATGAACCTCATCTTCATCTCTGCCATTTGCAACTTTCTTTGCAGTATGCTATCAAGCTTTGATCCTTGCCATCACAATGGAGCTGGGGTTGTGTCTTCCTTCCTCAGCGGGCTGTGCTCTTTCAGAATAGACGGTCTGCCGTTTCTCCTTTTGGCCTTCATATCCAGGTAGAGCTGGCTGAATTGGGTGTGTCATTGGATGCTGTTGCTGAGTTCAATGATCAGCCCATCCTAACATGGATCATTACCATTCCCACCTGTGATCCATCTTTGAGTCATTTTAAGAAGCCCGATACTCTCAATCAGAAGTACTGTCTTCTCTTTGCCAAACATTTTTTGAACCATTCTTCTGTTCCTGTTTTTATGGATGGTTCAAAATCAGGTGACTCTATGGGCTCTGCTGTGGTTTTATGTGACTTGGTGGTTGCTTGCTGGATCCCCTCTATGGTTTCTATGTTCAGTGCAGAGTTGTATGCCATTTCTTTTGCCTTGGATCACATAGAAGCTAAGTAGTACATTGACTGTAGTATTTACACTGACTCTCTTAGCTGTCTACTGGCCTATATTACTTAATGTTAGTTCTCACCTTGTTCTTGTCGATATTCAAAAGGACTGGCCCATTATTCTCTTTTATTTCTATCCAGTTTTTCTGGATACATGGCCATGTCAGTTTTCGTGGGAATGAGGTTGCTGACACTGCAGCCAAGTCCATCTTCTTTGTTGTTGTTATAGCCGTGTCTGTCCCATATATGGACTATGGTCCTGTGTTCAAGGCTTGGCTTCATGCCAGTTTTTCCAGTTCAAACCTTCTGTTGCTTTTTGGCTGCCTTGTCTCTGTGAAGATTGGAAAGAGGAAGTTTTCTTGGCTAAGCTATGCATTGTTCACAGTTTATTAACTCATTGTTTTCTTTTATCTGGGACTGATCCACAAATGTGTGGCATTTGTGACACTCAAGTCAGAATAGCCAACATTTTAATGTCATGCCATTATTGCAACTGTGAGCAGCGGCACCACTTTAGACATGTAGTTTCTTCTGGTTTACCCCTTACATTGGACTGTATCATTGGCCTTTTTTATTCTATTTAGTTAACCTTTTTTTGGCTTTGTATAGCTTTTAACTGGAATTCTTTTTATATTTTATAGTATTTTAATATTTACTTTTATACTGGTTGTTTTGTGCAGAAAGCCCTGTTGCTTTGCACCAGAAAACATCAAACAACCAAACTCTCCAAGATCACCATCTTTGAGCCTAATCAAAGTCAAATGACATGGTTACATAATGTGTCTGTAACCTCTACAATATTTTTGCCATTGCTACAGCTATGTATATATACTCCTACTTCTTGGTTATTTATGTCTAGTTGTGCTGCCATTTACCACTGTACAATAAACAAACAGCACATAGCACACTTGTTTTAAAACAGTATATTAAAACAAACTTGTGAAATGTATATACAAATGTTTGTTACACTATTTGTTATCACAGTTGTATGCTGAGCTTTAAATAATTGTTACTTTTTCATCAAAGTCCACACAGGCTGATTCCGTTACTTTAGTACACAATTTGACAAGACAAATTATTTCCCCTACTATTGTTACTACAATACAATCTGTGATACTTTCACTTTAAAAATCACCACTATATGCTCTTTATGGCCAAACTCACAATCACACAGTCTAAATCTGTCTATCTATTGAACTAAATGTTTAATGCACATTTATAACCCTACAGAGGCCTAGAACATTCCAAACATTACGAGATATTATAATGCAATATTACTCAATTAACAAGAACAAGAAGAAGAATTTTGAAGGTTCTAGTAACATGGTGCAATAATATAAAAATTGAACTATACAAAGTATGATTCATAAACAGTTAGGTAAATAAACCTGCAATAAACTATCATTTCTAAAAGTAATTAAATTTAATACTTGTACTATACTTAAATTAAAACAGTTGTTTATATATAACAACACTACATCAAGCTTCCACATATTCAGTCACCAGTCCCAGACTCCATAGACTTGCTGTATTCCTTCTCAGTCTGGATTGGTCCACCTTTCTGTATGCCTGTCCTCTTCCACCTCTTCTTCATGTGATCACTCTTTTCTGAATTGGAAAAGCTGTTTAGTTCTCAGGGCTCTTACAATTCAAACCTCAAGTCACCTGTTCCCTGTACCATCTTTTTCTTGTGATGTTTTCTTTTTTTTTCTCACCTTTGGGTGACACCACTTTGGTATTTATGCCTTGGACACTTCACTCATTCTTTTCTATAGAGACAGGTTGATTTTTTCCAAGACCACTCTTCCCTCCTCAAGACTTGCACTGCTTGGGTCAGTGATTTAATGTTTTTTTCCAGTCATCCTTTCATAACTTTCTTCTCTATATACAATTGTTTAGACTGTGATAATCTATCCTCTATGGGCAGTTTCCTTTTATTTTGCACTACTGCCATTCAAGGCAATCAGCATAATTTTTTTTGCTATGGGATTCCTTTGCTACTTGTGACATACAGTGTAGGGCTGTGAGATATTTCAGCTTACCAGTTGATGACCTCTGCTCATTAGTCACATTTAAAAGAACATTACATGTTCCTTTTCAAAACTTTATGAACATTTAAACTTAATTGTTTTTGAAATACACAAAAGAACGTCACCAGTATTAATTCTTTGATCACTTCACCTTATAGATAAATTACAAAACCTTGCTTACTTTTCTAGAGGAAGTGACTCCTTTATTTTTCTCCTGTTAATTCCCATACACTGGCTGTCGATGTACTTTGGCTGTGATGTTGTAGGTGGAGATGTGGATGACCCCCGACACCTTTGTGTTTCATTACTTACACCAATTCACAGTTTATTTTGCCTCTGCACGGTTGTAGTTAACTTGAACTCCTGAATCCCATATGAACAAGAATTTGTTGGAATGCATGAGATTTCGCTTCCCAGATACCTAATATGCACTGAAAAATACCCCAGATGCGAGGCAAGCAGAGGTACTTTGCTTTGAACTTTGTACTATAACAAACTAAACAGCTTAATTATATGAAAATAAAACCAAGTGAAAGTACCACATGATTAACTCTTTCACCTCAGCACAGGTGAAAGATCAGTATAATAAAAATAATAAATATATATAAATGTTATGAGATTTAAACTATTTCATCTAAACAGTTATGTTTTCATGTTATAATTTGTGTTCATTCTAGAATGAAAGAGGCATAATTTATGTTTATTTCCTAATTTTTTATGCTTTACAAATGTTAAGACAATAAAAAAAATTTGATATTTTGCATATAAAGGTATAGTAATCTTTACTGATAATCTGCCAAATTTTGCTAACAATTGCTTAATAATTTAAAAGTTATAGCATGAAAACTATAACAAGCACAAAATGGTTATGAGGTCGGTCCCAGGGACATGCTGGAAGAGTTAATTCTTAAGATTTTATTTTCCTTTCTTATCCTTTACCCTTATTATTCATCATGTTTTATGGTGGTTGCGAGATTGGTCAAATCTACCAAACCTGTACAGAGATTAATTACTGAAAATAAC
>NW_013669780.1:20518-32866 GCF_000517525.1 Limulus polyphemus
CTAACAATTGCTTACTAATTTAAAAGTTATAGCATGAAAACTATAACAAGCACAAAATGGTTACAATGTCAGTCCCAGGGACCGAGCCCGTGCTGAAATAGTTAATTCTTAAGGTTTTATTTTCCTTTCTAAGCATATTACACTTTCTTTGGGGAACATGCGCAACCCTTCAGCAAAATTTTTATTCAGCACACAATATCCTAGGCCTTGAGAATGGAAGCAATGTATGATTAAAAAAAAAATGTTTAAACCTTTTAATTATGCATTTTAAAACATAACTAATACATAATTAACTATAACATATTTGGGTACGAAACAACTATAAATACTATAGTCCATCAAGCAGCCAACCATACTATAGTCAATTTCACATAATCAATGATAACGACTGCATGCCAATTTCTAAAAAACCATTGTTAGTTTATCGTGTAAAATGACCTGTTTCTAATCACTATACACATGTTATGTACTCATCTACGTGTAGGTTATAAAATTCAAACAAATTTGTTGAAGGTGGGCTTGGCAGTGGTTTAAAAAAATGTGTACTTATTTCTTTTATATTCATTCAGAGTATTTTGAAATGAGTATGTCAAAAGATTATGTAAGCAACTTATTGTCTAGATGTACCTCTACTGAACAACCTTTCCATTATTGAAGATACAGAGAGCCAAAGTAGAGAATTATCATAACTTGGTCACCTGACAATGCATCTTAAGTTTTAAGTACTTTTTTAATGGTTACTTTTGAGATAAAGGACTTAACTTGGATAAAATAAAACTTCAAATCATAACACATTATAATATTAATTTCATTCACATACATTGATATTAAAGGTGTTTAATTAATTTTGAATTTAACACAGTGACTTACACAGAAAAGCTTTTAAAGGAGCTCCTTTTGCGAAATGGTTAACATGCCATTTTCCACTTCCAGAAGGTAAACATGTAATATACATTGTTAGTAAAGTTTTTCATTGACACTGAAGTGCTTTTTTTCTTTCTTTTTTTTTTGAGTTTATTAAATTCTACCCATGGGACCCTTAAAAATTAGTTTGGTACCCTTGAAAAAAAGAAAAGTTGAGCATCCAGGATTCTTCACTGTGGGATCCAACTGAAAACCCTTCCTCAGGGTTTTGTCTTCTGAAAGTGATGTCAAAGAAATAAAAGCCAGAAGGAAATGTTGTTTAAGAACAATAATTTAGGACAGACCTCAAGAAATATTTTCATATCTAGGTATAGAAAAGTTATGGAATATATTTTTAGTTGGTTATGTGGTTATGGTGCGAGACATACAGTTTTACACTAAAGGATAAAGGGTTCATTATTAAACTTTATTATATAATATAAATTAAAGTTGAACTTCAATAATTGCAATTATTAAAATAATAGACTAATAAGTAACTATAACTTTGGTGGATTTTTGCAATGAATGAAAATAAAATAAACGTAATCACCTCAATATCGATAGGCCAAGCAAGTTGTTTCAGATTAGGTCTAATCTACTCATCAATACAACACTGTACAATGATAAGTAAAGGCCTTTTGGTGTGATTGGTGTGTACCGGGAAAAGGAGGCTATATTTATTTAGTTTCACAGCAATGAATACATGGTAACAATCACTTGATAGTATTGCCTGAATTTACTGCCTTTGGTCCTGTATTAGTGTATATATGTGCACTGATTGGTTGAATTGAGAGAAAGAAGAAAAACAAAATGGCATGAAATTGATAGTGTATTGTGCAACTGCAGCTCTTCATTCCTGAAAAAACATGAAGAAGTGCCGAATTCCACCTTTACAATCTTAGAAGCAAAGTTTGATTTCAGACTCAAAGAAAGCAAAAATAGTTCTGGACTTCCAAGAGTCCAGAACTGATCTAGATTCAAGATCTATTTAGCACATCTCTATGCATGAATATAATTGAAGAAAATACTAGGTGACAATGAGATTTTTAGTCTCTATGTCTACCTGCTGCCTGGAATTTGTTTAGACCTAATTTAGGATTAACTTATTTTTTATATATTTGGAAAGTGTTTAATATTATTATTTAGGAAGCTCTAATATTTTCTTATTTTACATTTTTTTTTTTATGAATATCAGTATTATTAGTCAATATTCAGTATTCTTGAAGGTGTTTTGAAAAATAATGTTTATTCCAACAATAAAAGGCATTCAATTAACTCATTCCTGATATAAGTCTAGAGTTGAAACTAGTTGTATTTTGTAAAATCTGGTTTTTATTTTTAAGATTGTGTTTTGGAGAAATATAGTTTGTTAACTTAATGTTATTTGAAAATGTTTAAGTTCCCTCAGAAGAACACTTTGTTTAATTGCTATTGTAATTCATGGCATTGATTATAAATAAAAAATTATAATAGTGACTTGTAGATTACTAATAGGTACAGGCTAACATAATTTACATATATTAAGTTTTTTTTTATTGAGTATACAGATTTATATGAACACAACTATCAAGACAATCAATCATGTGGTTATAAGCCAAATGTACATAACTTCATTTAGGTGATCAAGCACAAGGATACGTTGGGGTAACTTCTGTATACAAACGTACAATAAACGTAAGAACATGCAGCTTCTCATGTTCAAGGTAGAAGAGAATAGGATTATTTATCATGGGTATAAAATTAGTGATTAGTTTCTACACATTATTCTAGAGCCAATAATTTATTATTTTGAACAGAATGCTGATTTCACACATTTCTACCTTCATTTCATGTTTGTCATTGCATGTTAGGCCAAATATAATTAATTCAGTGTTAATGAAAACTTTGCCAGGAAAGTTAGGATTGGTGAGTAGGATTTTTATTTCTTCCACTTTTATATTAAACATAATTGCACTGTAGCATACTAATATCAAGATAGAGAATGTTTTGTTATGCATTCAATGAAATAAAGGCTTAAGTTACTGTCAGTTTTTTAGATTCATATTTATTGTTTTAGTAAATATGCTTTGATCTTTCCTTTCTAATAATATATTTATTTCCCATAAAGCCTATGGACTATATAGGCTGAAGTACTTGTTTCTAATTCACAGTTGTCCCAAAACACTTTCAATTATAATACACTTGGGAAATAGTAATAGTAGTTGATTTATTGGCACCATGCTAAATCATAATAAAGTTTACTAGTTCTTTATAGAATTTTTAATCATTAACACACTCCATACATTGTATATGTTAATTTCACATTTTTAATACAAAGTACCAAAATTCAAAATAAATGCTAATAATTTTGAAATTAACTAAACTAAATTAAAAATATAAAGGTTATCAGGTGTTTATTTTTCTGTGTTACAGTTATATGTACTTTTTTGAATTTTATACACAATGATATACACCAATATTAATATTATTCCCAAGATTAATGCCAATTTTCCAAACAAACTTTCTTTAGGCATCAAATTTTAATAAATTAATACTATCCACAATACAAAATAATTCCTAATTTTCCAAACTTTCTCTAGACAACAAAATATTTCTAGGTATTGCACCATTGCAAAACACAATGTGTGGTTTCATTTTGGTTTTAAAATAACACAGTTATACTCTTTGACATAGTAGATCAATAATAATGTGCATTTCAAAAGAAAGTATTTAGGTATTTGCAATAATTTTTAAATAAACAAGGGAACACTCTCACATTGTTACATGCAAAAGCATTGACACTGCATATGGGCCATAACTTTTAATGCAGAAAGTTTATCTTTACAAAGTATGTTCAGCTTTTATTAAACATTACAAGTCTTTTGTAGAAAAATAATAATAATTAATTATATTTTTTCTGGAATCAGAGTCTGACTCAGACTCTTACTAGTCCAAGTTCAAGGACAGGTTAAAAATAAATTTTTTCATCTTACAATTTTTAAATTTTTTGTGCATAACTTATAGAACTTCGTAAATGAATATAAGTATTTTTTTCAGTAAAACTTTATATCTTAGGTGTTATTTTCAGTAACCTAACACTCTATATGGGCTTGTTCCATTTGACCAATGTTGTAACAACCACAAAGAATACAAAATAAATCTAAGTTACCCTTTTTAGCCATGGCATAGTGGCTCATAGAATGGTTCTGAGTGTTTTTTTTTTTTTTCTAAGTACAAATTTTTAGCTCATAGCTCTATCATCTCTTGATTGATTTGAGATCTAATTAAACTTTTGGGCTCAGGAGGTCAAACCCTTTTGATTGATGTATTTGACCATGCCCAATGTCTCCTAGATTAACTTACACTAATCCTGCCTAAAAGAATTTTAATTTGAGGGTAGGCTAGTAAAGATCCTGATGTGTAATAAACAGATTGGGTATATGGATGCCCCATACTTGGTATTATAAGAATTTCAAGTTCTGTGGCTATTGAGGATTCCTTTTGAATATAGTTGTTTAAACATTGCTTAACAACAAGTGAGTTTTGTGAGTGTGAAACACTTAAATACACCATTTCGATTGAGGATTCTTTTTGTTTCTCTCTAGAATGAATGCATATCGTTACAGACAGTTATCCACTATTTATTCTTACAGCTAAAGCTAATGATTATAAATCATTTATATTTATTGCTTTACTGCCACTTTGATTAGTGTCAAAGCTAATCATCATAGTGTGAAAACTTGCATGCTTGGTCAAATTACAACATACGGCATTTGTGAGACATGCTTGTGATATCAAGTATTTTTTTCTATATAAGTTTTTCATTTTTTCTTATCTAACTTAATCAGTTTCTGATTTTTACATCTTAGGTACGTTTTTAACAATAAATTAAAAGTATACATAAAAAGTTATGTGTGGGTTTTGTATTTTTTGTAGGGGTATTGTTAGTAATTAATGTTTATTTTAAGTATGCAATTTAGAAAGCAAAATATTAACATGCAACAAAAAATGTTCTAAAATATTATTATATAACTGGTTTTCTAACTAAGTTGCATGTGCATTAAAGTCATTTCCTTACCTAGTCAAGGCAATCTCAGCAATAGAAAACTATGAAATTGATGCAGAATAACTCAAAACTGATCATGAGAATGAGCTAGCCTCAAAAAGAAAGTAGTAAGTTAAATTCTTCTCTTTCAATAGGTTATAAATAATAGTTAATATCAGAGAGAATTAGTCTAATTTTTTAAAGACAGCTTATGCTAAGAGAGATATAGCATGCAAGTTTCAGTTTATTGCATATAACTCATCAAAACAAGAATAATAGACACTATAAGTTATCATTTTATATCAGGATATCTAAAGCAGCGTTTCTCAAACTTTTGTGGCCACGGAACACTTTTCAACTGAGAAAAAGCTTACCGAACACTAGACACGTGAAATATTGGTGTAGAGGGTATGTTGCATGTGCAGCGCTCTCTAGATTTATATACTATTCATTTATTTATTTAATCAAATTACGTATTAATGAATTTTGACATTTTTATGCTTACATTTTAGATACAAACCTTGCCATTAAGATATTATGTAGAATAGATATGGCATCTTCTATAATTCTTCTTCAATGCAAAATCGATATTTTTTAATTCTAATACATAGGAAAATATTTTATAATAAGTTATGATCATACAAAAAGTGTTAAGTATTTTTTTTAAATTTAAAGTCATGATTTTTTCATGGAGCACCTATCAATCTCGGTTGGAACACCAGTGTTCTGCGGAACATAGTTTGGGAAACGCTGATCTAAAGTGTGTGTGTGTATAGGTGTAACTTCTTGGAAACTTATAAAATAGTATAAGGGTGGAAAGAAATTTTAAAATGGGCAGTTTGGAGCGAAGAAGTGTTTGGTGATGCGTAAAAATGAAGACTGAGAATTAATATTTACTTTTGAAATAATGAATTAAAACTTACAATAAAATTTGTATTATAAAGTTTTTTGTGTCAACTTTATTGACATACATTGATCATAAAGTAATTTAATAATTAAATTTAGATAATTAAGTAAAACGTTTGTAACACGCACACTTTGATGTACCTCTAGATATAGGGTTAAGCTATTTCTCTGATTCAAAGGTCATTTTTAAGCAATGACAGCAAGTGAGAAACATGTTGCCAAACATAATGAGCTAAGTGGTACTATACTTAGTAGCATGTAGATCATTGTATGCTTCATATTATGTTAAACAAGTGGATAGGATTGTTAGAGATTGATACTTTGAGAAACTGTTACTTATAAAAAGGATACTGGTACAGTTCCTGTCAATAAAATAAAATCAGCATTGCTGGAAAAAAAAATGTTTAAGTTCTGTATTTTAGGAAAACAAAAATGTGAAACTTGTACACAAATACTAAGAAGCAACATACGATAAATCATCTAACAAAGTGTTTTTATTGAGGGTATAATGCTAATTTTGCTAAATTAGCATGATAATGATAGAATGAAAATACTACAATCTTATAATATATTTTAATTATGATATGAAATTTTTTCCTGATATAATCTTAAGTTAGTTTTCATCAAACTTCTGATTTGTGACAGGTTCATTATGAAACTTCCTCATGCCAGTAATAGATAAAAATGTTGCTAAGTGATAAATGTTCATTTGTGTTCTCTGACATTTTTGGAAAAGAGGTAAAACTTTTAGGGTCTGACCTTTTTGTCTAGGGTCGTCAAGTTATTGCACAGAACATTTCCCCATTAGGCCTTATGAAGGCTTTATTGCAGTCAGAGCTCTTTATACATAAGTGATCACAGAATATTGTTTTATAATACAGTGGAATGCTGATTATCTGGATCAAATTTTGAAAATAAAAAATATGTACATACATGTATGTATTTTCTTTGTAAAAAGAAAACCACACAAATATTAAATGTGTCCTCATATGCTTGTATCACTTCGTAGCAAAGGGTAGATCTTGCTGAAGAACTGTCTGTTGGGACATTAACCTTATTAAGTACAGACCTTCTTTGTGTTTCATTAAAAATAAAAAATGTGTTTAATCTGCTTTAAATCATAGTTGCTCTTTGTTGGGTGAAAATGTCTACCAAACACAAAAGAATGGTTCCTTCATTGAGTGACAAAGTGGATATTGTGAAGAAGTTAAAAAAAAGGTGAATCTGGAAAAAGCTAGCAGATAAATATTGTAAAATATATGTTCAAGATACAATTTTTTTAATGATGTCAAAATATCTAAATTTTGGGTTATCTGGACCACCCATGGTTCCAATTAGTCCAAATAATTGGTGACCTACTGTATTATTTTATACAATATAAAGTACATTTTAGAAACAAATTTATATGTAGTATTTTTGTTTTGTTACCTTAGAATGATTGGTGCTTGCAAGTTTAAATGCTGTATTAATTTATGATTTTGTTATTGATTATTGAAAATCACTTTGTGCACTTAAATTTGTTATTTATCACATGGTTAAAAGGCTGGCATGACTGTATTGTTAAAGAATTCTGTTCCGTGAGAGTTAGCCCCATGATCAGAATTCCAGGTTTGAGACATGCCATTGCATTCACAACAGCTACTGAAACACAAGTTCAGGAAAGTAATTGGTGTAGTGTTACAAACAAACACATACACAATGTAGAAAAAGTAAATTTTTAATTTATTTAACTTTAAAGAATAAAGTTGTGCAAATTATAAATTACAATGTAGAAACAGTAAGTTTACACTTTATGTAACAACGCATAGCCTGAGAGTTGATGGTGAATGTTACCATCTAGTTGACTTTACTCTAGTCAACAGTTTAAAATTAGTGATGGTGGCAGATACCCTTATCAGCTTTACCCTAGTTCAGAAGCAAATATAAGGCCCACGTGGCTGAAAGGGCAAGCATGTTTGGTAGCAACAGGAATTGAACTCGAGATCATTGAATCATGAGAAAACATCCATAATCACAAGGCTGTGCTGGTACAAAGCTGAACAAACTTGAATTAATAAAAAAAATAGTTATGAGAAACCATAATGATAATATTTCAATTGCTTGTTGTTGGAATATTAAGAAACCCTAATTTCGGCTAGTTGATTATTTTCATGAGTCTTAACACTAATTGATTAAGCTAAACAAACTTTAATTTCAAATAATCATGAGAAATCATAATAGCAATAGTTCTGTTACTTGGATAGTTAGAATAATCTAAAACAGTAAAAACTGGAAATGCTAATTTTGATTAGTTGATTATTTTCATGACATTACTTGATTTAATTGTAATGTTGATTAATCAGTTATTTTATGTGAGAACACTAATTGATGCTCATAGGTAATTGATTATTTCAATTAATTAAGTTAATTGCCCAGCTTTATATGCTAAGGGCATATGTTTTTTTGTCAGTGTAGCTGAAGCATCTGGAGTTAACTTTAAAAGTAACTGACAAACATTTGTCAGTGATCAAAATGTTAGTTTCAGTCCTTGTGTTTATAATTGCTTTTTTTGACTCAGTATTACTTATGTACCTCTTAGCTGATATCGTATCCTGTGTGGAATTCAACCACAGTGGAGAACTGCTTGCTACTGGGGATAAAGGAGGAAGGGTTGTAATTTTTCAGCGAGATCCAGAGGTAAGTTAAAACCACTAATTTGAATGAAGTTTGGACAAAATGTATAGTTCTCTGTTTTATAAACAGTGCTGTGTACTAACTGTTACCAGAACAAAAATAAAAATATTTGAAGACAAGAAAATACTTTTGTAAAATCTAAACAGGAAGAAACTATAGAAAACATGTTTACATGCATGTGGGGGCAGCACTCATTTCAATAGAAAGTATAGAATTGCATGACATGCAGATTTGTTTCTGTAAACAATGGTAGTAATACTGAAACAGTATGACATAAACCTCAAATGTTAAAGGTTGTGATGTTAACACAAAACTTTCCACTTGTTGTAAGTTACAGATAATAGAAATGCATTTTATGATAGTTGCACATTGTGAGCTCAATACAAAATTTAAAGTGAAGTAGTGTATTAGATTAGCTTAGTTCTAAATTGTGAGCTCAATCAAAATTTAAAGTGAAGCAGTGTATTGTCTTAGTTCTAAATTGTGAGCTCAATACAAAATTTGTAGTGAAGCAGTGTATTAACTTGATAACCTGGAATCTAGGGTATTTTATGTACAGATTTTCAAGTTCATGCACCAAAACTGTTATATGAGTATATTTACAAACTGAAATTTTTGTTCATGTGTGTGAAAAAAGTAATTCCTTTTAGTGTAATGCTGTTACTTACTTTAACTGCAGTAGTTACTGATATCGAACATGGCAGGTATTATGTGTATGCCCATAGTATGCATTATAAATTTGCTTGACCCATATTAACAATAATTGAGCTCATGAATGTTGCATGGTATTCTGTCTGTGCAGAGATTTCAGTCAAACAGCTATCATTAAATAAGAGAGTACTGTCAGATTGGTTAGCATGTTCATGGGTGAGCTGTCAGGCTGATGACCTGATTAGTCCAGCCTTCATACCTACACAGTTTACAATAAAAAAAAACATCTTTAATTGGATTATCAAGGAGCTATTTTTTTTTATAAAATGGTTAATAACACAGGCCTGTAAATTTAAACTTCATAAACGTTGTTTTTGTTTTAATAAAGGATTTTCCATAAATCAGCTATGCAGATTTTGAAAATAATATTCATTTTTTTATCACGTAAGGATTTTTTATAAATCGGAAGAAAAACTTACTTAGATCAAATTATTATTTCACTCACCACAATGAAAATTTTTAGTACTACGTTTGTTAACAAAAATACAAACAAACTGAAGAAAAGAGAAGAACATTGATATCAAACAATATATCATCCAATTTTTATTTGCGAAATCTACATCTTATATTCTCAAAACTGCATGTTGTGGTCTCTTTTTTATGTATTGCGTTATGAAGTTTTGTGAAAAATCTGTATGTCACTGAGAGAATTGGATATAATTTTCGTATTCAGTATACAGGAATTACCATAGAACATGTAAAAGTTTTTGACAATAAAACCGTTGCAGGCCTGTGTAATTGATCATGTGCACTGTTGAAGATGAATGGTGATTGCAATCAGCTTGATTCTTAGACTAAGGCATGTCTACTCAGACTTGTAATTATTACATAACCATCACACACTTGTTTTAACGTGTTGAAATATGGTATCTGTTATCAGTTTCAAAGTGAGTATTCATCAGAGAACATCACAATGTCACAGAAAACAATTCTTCATTTTTGACTTCCCATCACGAAGTCACAGCTAACAACACACATTAAACAGAGTCAAAATTAACAGGGATCATTATGATAGGAAGGCAAGAAATAATTGTTACAGGGGGCAGTGTCACTAATAATTTTAGTGTTTGCACTCAGATTTCAAAGTTTCATTCTCATAATAGTAGAAAGGTTTTTGGAAACTGTTTAACAAACAATGCTGTTTTAAAGTTATTGTTAACTTCTAATACAGAAATTGTTGATAGGGTGGAAATTGGGAAACATCTAGGTGCAAGTGATCATTGCTCTATTAGGTCTGATATTTTGCTGCATGTGGAGATAATGATATTTTGGTTACAAATGTCAAAAAAACAAATTTAGAAGGAATGCAACAATAATTATCTGTTGTGAATTGGACTGCTGAGTTATGTGGAGAATTTTTAAGGATAAATTTTTTACATATTCCTTAAGAAAAAGGTGGCTGTAAGTAGATGTGGAAATGTGGAATGCAATGACATTTTAAAGTAATTAACCTCAATACGTAGATATAGCAAAGTGGACTGTAATAACATGTTAATATAATATACTTAACCTCAATAACTAGATAAGGCAACGTGGAATGCAATGACATTTTAAAGTAATTAACCTCAATACGTAGATATAGCAAAGAGGACTGTAATGACATGTTAATATAATATACTTAATCTCAATAACTAGATGAGGTAACGTGGATGGTAATGACATCTTAATATAATATATTTAACCTCAATAACTAGATGTGGCAACGTGGACTGTAATGACATGTTAATATAATATGCTTAACCTCAATAACCAGATGTGACAACGTGTACTGTAATGATATGTTAATATAATATCTTTAACCTCAATAACTAGATATGGCAATGTGAACTGTAATGATATGTTAATATAATATACTTAACCTCAACAACTAGATCTTGCAACGTGGATTGTAATGACATGTTAATATATTTAACCTCAATAACTAGATGTGGCAACGTGGACTGTTATGACATGTTACTATAATATTCTTAATCTCAGTAACTAGATGTGGCAGAGTGGACTGTAATGACATGTTGATATAATATACTTAACCTCAACAACTAGATCTTGCAACGTGGATTGTTATGACATGTTAATATACTTAATCTCAATAACTTGATGTGGCAACGTGAATTGTAATGTCATGGTAATATAATTAGCCTCAATAACTAGATATTGCAACGTGGACTGTAATGACATGTTAATATAATTAGCCTCAATAACTAGATATGGCAATGTGGACTGTAATGACATGTTAATATAACATACTTAACCTCAATAACTAGATACAGCAACGTGAACTGTAATGACATGATAATATAATTAGCCTCAATAACTAGATATGGCAACATGGACTGTAATGACATGTTAATATAACATACTTAACCTCAATAACTAGATACAGCAACGTGAACTGTAATGACATGATAATATAATTAGCCTCGTAAACTAGATATGGCAACGTGTACTAAATTGACATGTTAATAAAATACACTTAACCTCAATAACTAGATGTGGCAGAGTGGACTGTAATGACATGTTGATATAATATACTTGACCTATGTAAAAAGACGTGACAGGAGATTTAGAATATTATAGAAGATCAAGAAAGTTGGTTAAACATGAAATTAGGACATCAAAGAGGATGGATGAAAAGAAAATATAAAAATTAACAGTAAGGATTTCTTTAAGTACATTAAAGGTAATCAAAATGCTAAGATGGGGTAGGACCCTTGAGGGATGATAAAAGAAGGCTTGTATCTGATGATTATGAAATTGCTAGGTCTTTAAATTCTGCTTTTTCTTCAGTCTTTGCTAATGAAGATTTAAGCAGTATTCTTCATCTCAAACAGTTGATAGATGGAAACAAGGTAACAAAATATGATTCCATTAATTCTGAGCTTGTTAAGAAAAAATTGGGAAGTTTAAAAAGTGATAAGGCTTCTGGGCCAGATGCATTTCCCCAAGGGTTTTGAAGAAGGTTGAAGATTGGATATGTGAACCACTTGCTACTATATTTTGTCGGTCCTTCAATAGTGGGCGGTATCCAGAGGATTGGAAGTTAGCTAAAGTAACTTCTTTTCAAGGAAGGTGATAAAAATTGTCCCAGTAATTATAGACCCAGTTGTGGGAAAAGTTTTGGAAAGTCTGAT
>NW_013669780.1:33525-38925 GCF_000517525.1 Limulus polyphemus
GGGAATAACCTTAACAGTGTTACAAAGGAAAGGGATCTTGGTGTAATAGTCGATCAGTCTCTTAAGCCACCCAAGTAGTGTGCTGTTACTAGAGGTAAGGCAAATAGGATTTTAGGTTGTATCTACAAAAATATTGAATACAAGTCTAAAGAGGTTATGATTACATCGTATAGGTCACTGATTAGGCCACATTTGGAGTGTTGTGTTCATTCTTGGGTTCAGAGGAAGGTTACTAGAATGGTGCCTGGGATGGAGGAGTTAATTGTATGAGGAGAGATTAAGATCTCTAAAATTGTTTTCTCTTGAAAAAAGAGTTAGAGGAGATCTGATTGAAGTATTTAAGATTGTAAAGGGAATTGATAACATTGATGCATCATCTTTCTTCATACTTAATGCAGAGAATAGTAGGACGAGGGGACACAAATATAAATTTTGGCAAGGTACGAGTCACCTTCAGCTAACACAGTTTTATTTTTCTAACAGGGTGGTTGGCCTCTGGAATGGGTTGCTTTCAGATGTTGTGGAGGCAGTAAATTTAAGTAAGTTTAAGAGAAAGTTTGATAAATATATGAATGATACAGCTGGCTTTAAGATTTCTATTTTTTTTATGGTTTTAGTTTAGTTTAGAGGATGGGACAGCTGAGATGAACCTGTGGGTCCCTTGTTGTCCCTAAACTTTATGTTAAGTTTAGCAGTGTAATATTTTGTTCATGCAAAAATAATGATAAATAACTTGTCAGTAAATACAAGACACAGCCTATAACAAGTATACATTAAGATAGTCTCCAAACTGGATTCCCTGTTATCTCATGACCTGAAGTTGAAAAAGTTTATATAAAACAGACTACAGAATGTTCAGCTTGCCACTTTACCACACACAGTAATGTTGGTCTAAACACAAGCAAGGCATGTATGCATGTATATTTTTTTCACCATCAGTAGTGTACATATTCTTTACAAACTACTGAACTGTAGATGATACTCAAAATTAATCTAAAAGAATTTGCTTTTTTGGTAGTTTCCATTGTTAATATGGTTATATTTGCCTTTGAAAATTTGTTTACAAACTATACCAGTATTAATTCCAATTTGTGTAGATAAGTATGTTTTGTTTTCCTCCTATGCCAGTAGCAAGTATAACACTTTACAGAATAAGTAAAATTAATTGCTGTATGATAGATTAGAGTTATGGTATTTAGAATAGTGTGTTTTATGCTATGTTTATACAAATTAATTGTGAAAGGTAAATGAAAACTATTGTGGTGCATTTCACAGGGAGTTGGATATAATTTCTAACATGATTAACCTTTTCTGGTAACTTGGTAGGCGATGTCTTTTAGGTATAAGTTATAGTGGATCTTATTTTCTGTATTTGAACTATTGTATGAGTAGAGTAGAGCTGGGGGAGAAAAAAAAAAGAAATGCTAGTTAAAACAATAATGTTTAAGACGATTGAACTGAATTATTATTTGCAAAATATCATTTTTGTCAGTCTAAACAGGCATTGCCAAGGAGAGGTGAATACAATGTTTATAGTACCTTCCAAAGCCATGAAGCTGAATTTGATTATCTGAAAAGTCTAGAGATTGAGGAAAAGATTAACAAGATAAGGTGGCTTAAACGTAAAAATCCTGCTCATTTTCTGCTTTCAACAAATGGTGAGTTTCTCACATTTAATATAGTGGTGAAGCTCTAGTAAAAGTATGGATAATGCATAGTTCAGTTATTTTTGTAGTAATTCTTTTTATAATACCTGCTTTCATGATGTGACTAGACATGGAAAAGTTTAACCCTGTTGGCTCCAGTACCTGCACTAGTTATCTAAAACGTTTTCTTGAAGTACTACACTAACAATTTAAAATATATATATATATAATAAATTTCAACTTTTACACTAATAATATTCAAACATTTTATACATGTATGAATAAGTTCTTGAAAGAAATGTTAAATGTCTGGTAATTGAGCTTTTTTTATGTATATGAATTGTAAATTTTACGTGTAACGATTTTTTTATAAACTTGTTTATGGTCTCTAAGGTTTGACTTAGTAATAATACTAGAAAAGAACTTTGTATTTCAAAGTGTATGGTGCATATTTAAGCATTGTAGAGACTGGGATATTATTTTTTCAATTCCATACTTAGAGTACAGTGTATATTTTTTTCATGAAATGGGCTATATATCTAGTTTTGTCATAAGCTATCCATGTTACCACATTTCAGATATTTTGAAGCTATATTTATAAGGAACATAACTGTATAAATATTGAGACAATGTAAATGGGCATTGGGTGGGAGCTTTGATTTGCTTGATTTGTTACATAATTTGTCTTTAAAAAGGGTTCTAGACTTCTTTTTTTGGGGGGTAATTTACAGTTCACATGAGCAAAGTAAGATGTAAAACAGTAATTTTTATGGATGTCAAATAAATTCAAACTGCTTGGATAGGTAAAATGGAATATTATGAGCAATAACACAAAAGATTTGGCTCAACTGATTTCTTCAATTTCCAACAGTTTTTCTATTACAGTATGTCAGTAATTGATGTACAAATATAAGAACCTTATATATATATATATATATGGCAGCTTTTTCCCACACTGCCTTTGAAAAGCTGTACATATAGGAGAAGCTCAACATTCACTTTTAAAATGATGGGAGAAGAGGCATGAATAATGTTGATGCCAAATTTCATTTTGTAAGCAGGATATTCTACATTAAATTGTTAGGACTTAATCACACTAGCATTTACATTTCAAAATGTGATGTAACTTAAAGAATAAAAGTGTAAATTTACTGAATATTATTGTGGAGCAGCTCTTAGCATGACTGAAATGCTTAACAATTACTTTTTACAGTGGGTGCTATAAGTAGCTCAGAGCTTTGGCTGAGTGAAACCAAGAGTGCAACATAATTAATCTTTTTAAAGTCCAGGAAATAATTTACAGTGACAGATTAACTTAAACTTTTCCTCTCACTGGGGACAGGCACTTTTTCCAGATTAACTTAAACATTTCCTGTCACTGGTACTTTTGCTTGTTACTTATGATGCTGTTTTAATAAAAAAAACCCACAAAAGTTGTAGTTTATCACAAGCAACTTGATTGTGTAAACTGAAGGTTTTTTGTTTTTATTTTAACCTTCTCACTAAAGGTAAGTCAAAATGCACATTTCACGATCTTTTGCAATTACATTCAAGACTTAATTACACTACTTTATTGTCAATGTATATGAATAAACTTGGCATTCAAATGTAGTTAATAAATCAAATGTTAATATCATGTTAGCTGACTGTCCATCATATTATGGAAAATGCTGATTAATTTTTTTAAATAAATGTTTTATGAACATATTTTCTAAAAACTAATTATATTATAGTAACAATGTATGTAGAAAGAATGTTTATCCTTTTTTTTTAGTATTTCATGAAAACAACATTTTTTGTTTATATTTGATCATCTCATATAAGTGGTCCTTGATTAGAATTTTGAGTTATTTATATTTTTATTTTATGTTCAAATCTTCTTCTTGATAAAGCCTTATAGATTGAGCCATGCGAAAAAATGGTTCTTGAAGAAATATTCCTACATGGTCAAATGTCCGAACCTGTGGTATATTAATTGTGATGGCAAAGGCAATGAATTTTATGGTGAAGGGCAAATGCACGAAGGTATAAATTTTCTTAAAAAATGCTTATAAATTTTTGACTAACTTTTTATAAATCTCTTATGTAAGGTGACAAAGATCGATAATAATGTATTGTAGTGCCATTATTGGATTGAAAAGATTTTTTTCGACACATACTATTAATGGTATTTATTATATAATGTGATATTATCCCTGATTTAATGTATAATTATTCAAATATTCCAAAATCTTCTTGTAAATATTGTAATACTTATATAAAAATATATAATAATAATAAAAAAATCAGATATGTTACTTTACCTCTGTTAACATAAATAACTATTCCCATTTAGTACTGCCCTCTATATGAAAAACTTTTTTCACATGCTACAAGCCTTGAGCTCCCACGTGCTTTACAATCAAATGGTTCAACTGCATCTCTCATGCAAATCGCCATATCAATAGAAGTGCAACATACACTCTTGATGCATGTGACTCCCTCTATTCACTTCTTGTTTGGCAGTGATCATGTTGTGACATTTAGTTTTTGCTATCTTCAAGTGTTTTTTTTTCCATATCTTAGTATCAATTTCTCTCAACAAGTATACTATTTGTTATACAATAGTGATATTTGTAACTTGATGAGTTAACCCAAAGTGGAATTATTTTATCTTTCTACCCAGTTATGGAACTTGTTACTTCATTACAAAAACTTTTTCTATATTTCTGCCCACACAGTTGTGTTTGGTTATTCATTTTGAATTCTGAATTACCACTTTAGAGGTTATATGTTCTGTCAGCACATTTACACAGGCATCAGGTGGTGGTATTCCACTGGGGAATTATCAGCTTTACTTTGTTGGGACATTGATCATCCAATGAGCTGACCTATATCGGGTCTCAACTTGAGTTTGGGGACCCACATATTTTGAAATACAGTCTACAAACTTTGGAAAGATAAGACATTATACTGTTATGATTTTTAAATATTTTTATTGTTAAAATTACTATTTACTAGCGTAAGTACCTGGCTTTGCTGAGGTTATTAGGTTGATATATTCTAGATGACTATGTCAGTGTGTGTATTCTGAACCTATTTTTGCATAAAAGAACAGTCCAAATATTTTAAACTTATTTTTGTTTCCCAGAAACACAAAAAAAATCATAAAGGTACAATGATGATAAAATTATTAAAGATGCCACTATACTTCACATTATCCAACCTATATAAAAGCCAGTGTGTGCTGTGTCACATCACACTTGATTTCTCAAAATAAGAGGAGTTTAAAAGCCAAAATGCATTTATCCAGATAGAATAGTTCGTTTAATGTCTGCCCATTATGATTTTAGTAACAGTGTGCAAGGGGGGCTGCGAAACCTTGTAAGTGTATTGAATGTTGGTAGGATTTAAAAACATTAATAGATATGCCTAAATTAAAGACAGTGTGATATAACCTAGCCTAGAGCGACGTGCATAAAATTTATCCTGCAAGTAAAATATCGATCCAGTTTTTAGCTTAAATTGTTTCTGAATTTAATCAACGGAGACTCTACATTAAGAAATCAACAAATATTTTTTTCCAATGTTATAGTTTATACATTTCATTTTATATTTTCAGTAAATAGACTAACAACAACATTAGGTTATACTTTGTTGTTAAGCAACATGACATAAAAGCCATTTTTAAAATGCCTTGTTACCAAAATGCACTGGCTTTTCTATATGTATTTTTGCTAGTTTGCCTTATTAACCCTCTTCATTTGGGTCACGG
>NW_013669780.1:39305-39952 GCF_000517525.1 Limulus polyphemus
AATTTTAGTATTATACGTTATTTCTTAATTTGAAAATATTAAAAAAAACAGTTAAACATCGATTTTTGTGTGTCATGTGGTATGCTGAATGCAACATTGGTTCAGATTAGATATTTGTGATGTCAAAATACTAAGTTTATAGTTTTGTAAAAATTAGGAACTGAAATTATTGATAATGACAAGCTTGAATATAAAATAAGAACCTCATCTTTTCTATTTCCTGATATATCACTCATGTAATGAATCAAACACAGTGGCCCCGCTCACCTCTTTCCATTTTTGGAAACGGTCCATTACATACACTTCAGTATATAACATGTGAATAATCATTCAAAAGCTCAGAATGTACTCCTAGTGGTTTTCTCAGCCATTTTCATGCCTTTAACCAAGATATGAAGGAGATATGTTTTTAGTCAGCTCGAAATTTCTTATTTTCTTAGACCCAAATACAGCTTAGTTACTAAGCTTGATAATTTATAGTGGTATTCTGTGATATCAATATAGTAATTTATGATTTTTTTGGTTATTCAACTGTATATATAAAACCTAGAAAAATTATTTTGTTTCATATCCTCCACTTGCAAAATTTTAAAACGCCTAGCAACCTATGTCAAGCAGCAACCGAGTACAAAGGTCGTAAGTAGAAG
>NW_013669780.1:40453-64915 GCF_000517525.1 Limulus polyphemus
TTCTTTAACATACGCTTCTTAATTTAAAAGTTATAGCATGAAAACTATAACAAGCACAAAATGGTTATGAGGTCAGTCCCAGGGACAGAGCCTGTGCTGAAAGAGTTAAAAAGATGCACATGCAGTGGATAAGATAAGCAATACCCAGGTGCACACTCAAGATCCACTTAGTATGCATACAGAATTTCAGGTTTCTCGGTTCTTTCCTCTTACATCTATGATGTTCACATTTCTTTTCTGTTTTGTTGCTAGCTTGCCTCATAAAAAAATATATGCACATGGATAAGCAATAATACTCAGGTGCACACCCTCAGGCTCCACTTAGTATAAGTACAAAATTTCAGGTTTCTAGGTTCTTTCGTCTTAGAGCTATGTCAGTCACACAGACACACCCTTTTATTATTATAGATAGTTATTCATAGTCAAGTTCAGGTTTGAAATTAGGATTAGTTATATCTTTTCTCCTATTCAATTAGGCTTACCATGGGTATTTGCTATTTTAGGATTACCTGTAATTCATCTTACTGGTATATTAATCAGGTTATTTATATTGTTTTTGTTTTTTCCATACATCACGTCTTGTACATATGTTATAGTTAATACACACTTAATTTTACAAAATGTCTATTTCATTTTTGTTATTATTTCTCTTTTATACTTCTTCATATTAACTTAGTTTGTGTGGAACCCTG
The DNA here is from genome assembly GCF_000517525.1 of Limulus polyphemus. Classification (NCBI taxonomy): domain Eukaryota; kingdom Metazoa; phylum Arthropoda; class Merostomata; order Xiphosura; family Limulidae; genus Limulus; species Limulus polyphemus. The sequence goes on from NW_013669780.1 coordinate 41,146, forward strand.
GAGCTGGAGTCCACATAAACTTCTCCCAATATTATACATATTTATTGTTAGGTTAAGGTATTAATTCAGAGCTTAGTGATATACTTTATCCTGCACTGTTTGATTATTTTGATTTACCTGTAGTGTAGTTCTATGTAATGTTTACCTTACACCTCCTTTCTTAGGCATTTCACTTATATTTAGGGATTTTTGTGAGATACCTCCTCCTTCTTCCTTGCATGTTGGGAGGTTTGTCATCTTCAGTTCATTCCCTCCACACAGGCTTCTTTGTTTTTGGGATCTTCTGGGGTTGGACACTGTCTTGTAGCATTTGTTTACCATCCACTTCTAATAGGGACTTATGGTCGGCTCCTTTTCTCCATCTGTCCATTTTTTGGGGCTCCTCCTATACATTTAACATCACATGAGGTATCTGCAATGCTGTATTCAAATTTTTTTTTTTCATTCTGAGACATTGTCATCTTTATTCATTTTCTATGTCTGGCACCTTCCCATTCTTTACCTGTCCTACCTATGTGTTTCTCCATTCATCATGTATTCTCTATGCTGATTAGAGTTCTGGATCTATCAGTCCTGCCTCAATCACTTCTTGGGTCTTCCTCGATTTAATATGTAGTCTTTGATCACATTTTGGTTGTGTATGTCTTATGTTGGGTGTTCTGCGTTTACCCAACTTCCACATTTTCATGGATTTTACCAGGTGCTTTTGTCCTTGTTGTTGGTCACCTTTCCAGTCCCAACACACTTTTTCCCAAGGAGTGTCCTCTTCATCCTCAAATTTTAGGTGTTTCTACATTCTCTGGGGTACTCCTCCACGTGAAGTTTTTGAATCCTTTATTATTTCCATGTTACCTCCTTTTTTTTTGGTCTCTGGTTTATCATCCACTTGCCCTGGCTGTCAACATGTTCAGACAAAGTTAGATCCAGTATAGAGATTTAGTTTTTCTCATTTCTCCAGTCTTCTTCCAAAGATGATTTGTTCATCCATGTCGCACTGGGTCAGGTCTTTCTGATTGATCTTCATGGCTGGCACAATTTAGTTTTCTCAGCTGTTTTGGCTCGATATATTCTTTTTTGTTCTGGATCAGTTTTACTAACCTACACTTTGGGGTCTCTTGTGGAATGTTCTTTTCCAGTTTTTCGATTCTTGCCATCTTCCTCCTTTATTCTCAGCTGGATCAAGATGACCTTCTCTGTCCAGTACATGCTGTGGGTTGCTTCATTGCTTTCAAGGCTTCTTTCTGTTGAATCTATTTCCCACAGTTTCATTCCATAACATCACTCCTTTCTTTGGGATTTTTTTCCCTTCCTCCCTTCCCCATTGGACTTGGATTGATTCAATTAAACTTTTACTCCTTGTCTCCTTCTTCCTGTAATCAATTCCTGGTATCTTCACTCTGATCATGCACCTTCCCTTTTCCCTGCATATCAACCCTGTCATCTGTTGGAGGGTACTTTGTCTGTCAAGCACTGGAACTGTACTTCATACGTTCATTCCCCATTCTCTGCTTTGGGTAACAGTTTCTTCCTTGTTGGGGCACTGTTGTCCACCTGTCCCCATCCTTCACTCTTTAGTGAGATTGTAACTGGGTAAGTTTTCTTTCTTTTGTTATATATCTTATTTTTCAGGGCCTGTCCCATATTTTGACCAGGATCCTGCTATGTGGTGAGTGGTGCCTTTCCAGGTACACTTCAATCAATTAAAATTGTACTAAAACCCAAACTGTTGACTTCACTTGCATAATTTCTGTGGCTACAAAAGGTACACTGTTCATCACAATTGCATAAACTAGAGATGGGGTGTTCCACATGATCACCAATAAGTTATTCCTCACGATATTTTTTCTTCATAAGTATAAACGTTCTGGACCGTACTAAACCTCAGACTTTATGGGTAATGCATAAGGAGATAGCTGCCCATCCCAGCCAGTCCTTAGATTGAGCACTTTCTAGTTCCAAGCTGTTGGGGTGGTAGACTGTGGAGGCATCCTCCTGAATGTGATAGTGATATATGAGACAAACAGTGATGACACCATTCAGTTGAGAGTAGAGTGGTGGTGTTCTGTCAATGTAGATGACAAGATGTCCTCCAGTCTGACACTCCATCTCTGTATGGGTCTATCTGAGGGGATGTTGTAGCTTTGGAGTGAGCCATCAAAATTGCAGTTCACATCTTCAGTTGGGATCCCTCATTCTACCCCAACATAGATGTTGATTCCCAGTTGTTGGGTTTTGAATTCAGAGCTCAACCAATCAACATAAATGCTCATATATGTATTACAGTTGTCTCTGTTCTCTCGCTCAGTTGTACTTTTGTTCACTCCACCTGTGTTGTGAGTCACAATGATGGAAATTGCAGATTAATATGGTTCTTTCTTTTAAGCCATCCCTCGATGCCTTTCATATTCCAAGGATGTTATTGTGCTGAGGGTGGTTCCAGGTGGACTGGTTTTGAGTGAGATAGTATACATTACAGTGACATTTTTTTTATGCCGATCGTCAGGATGTCAGTTTCCTGGATTGGTCAAACAATTTATCACATTGTTATCATGTGCCCATTCACAGATCAGTGGGTCTGAGATTTCCCTCCAGTCTTCTGAACTTGTGGTGAAGACGGTATGCTCCTCTTTCTTACCCCCACGTAGATGTTGGTTCCCGGTGGCTGGGTTTTGTATTGTAGATGACTTCCCGGCAGTATGATCCTCTTTTTTTTTATCCCCACATGATGTCGGTTCCTGGTGACTGGGTTTTGAATTGTATTTGACTTACTGATGGTATGATCCTCATCCTACCCCCATGTGCATGTTGGTTCCTGGCAGCTGGGTTTTAGATTGTAGTTGTCTTACTGATGATATGATCCTCATCCTACCCCCACGTGGTGTCGGTTCCTGGTGGCTGGGTTTTGGATGCAGTTGACTTGTCATTTATGGTCTGTCAGGCCCTAGCCACTATACACCTAGGTGCACATCCTTTTTACTCTCATCTACATAAATGTACTCTATGGGATTGAGATGGGATGTTGTATGGTTTGGATCCCTCTCCAACCAATCTTCTCTTTCTTTTGGATGTGCTCCCATTTTCTCTCATGTCTGTGACACCTCTTTTCACATTAGGTGAAGAGTATACCTGGTGTGGTCTCCCATGTATGATCCTCTAATGCAAGGATCTTCTCTTTGGATGCTTGTGAGGAATGTTTTTTTTCTTTTTTCCCTCACACTGGTCATTCCACCTATTCAATGTGGAGTTCTAGCTATTTATGTGAGAAGAGGTAAAGTATCGTATCAGAAGTTATAATTTTCCTATACTGAAAATATATTTCCAATGGGTACTGACCTCCTCTCATATTTTCCACCATTCCTCCCCACTGAAAACCAGTACTTCCATTTTCTGCCAAGACTGGAAGCGATAGTTTGGTAGAAGTGAATAAAGGGTAACAAGCGTCAAGAGAGTGTCGTACTCCTATTGGTGGAGGGTTGTCGCATGAAGATTTGCATGCAAAAACTTTTTTTTTTATATATAGAGGGCAGCACTGAATGAGAATAGCTATTTATGTGAGAGGAGGTAAATACCTTTCAAAATATATTTTCAGTATAGGAAAATTATAACTCCCAACTCAACTGGTATTTGAATGCGAGACTTCCACATGATAGTCAATTGACTTAACCACTGTGACCAAAAATAATTCAAATCCTTAATGCTAGTTATCATGTTATTGTGGTTTTTCTTAATATTGTTATATCTTGCTTTAAACGTAATGAGCTAATAATTAAAATTATAAAAGTCTCTACTCAACTGCAGTTTGAACTCGAGACTTCTGCTTGAGACCAACCATTGAGCCAATTTGAATGTTACCAACATAGAGTTGAGAAAGGGAGCATTACAAACATAGTGACTTTTATTATATATGATAAGTTTAAGCTCGTTCTTTTATATAGAAATATTCAAATAAATCCTGAATCTCCCCCTATTATGAGCATTGTGACATTTGTTCTCTAGGTCTTCCCCTTTTCTTAATATATTTAACACCCTCTCTGAAGAATGTAATTTAATATAAATTACTGATTATAATGTAGATATTACTAAGGCCTAGTCAATTTTTATAGCCTTCAATCTTATTTGTTTATAAAGTCATAAACTAGAAAATTAGACACACTTGCCACATATACTGTTTCTTAAATTACTCTTTTTGTATATATAATTTATAACTAATAGAAAGGCAAGGTTTTAATCTATCTAATGACATATAATGCTTTTTTGTTTTTAGTACAGAGTATTGTCAGTTTCATCTTCAGTTTGAAAGTTTATCTAGCTGTAATCAGATCGAGTAGCTAAGGGAATTTTTTGAGCCCCTCTTGTATTAGAAAACTAGTTAAATTATAAGAGTTATAGGACATTGCTTTGTGCATGCTATTATTTTGTGTTCTTAGGTGAATTATTTAAGTAAAAAAAATTTAATGTATCCTAATTTTTTGGTTTTTATGTATATTTTTATATATTGTTATAAAAGTAACTCAAATATGAAAGTGAGAAACTTGTTAGGATAAATAAGGTTAGATTATGTAACATAATGGAAAATAATAATAATAATTTTCCACAAGGTATTTTTGCAAGCAGCTGGTGTATAAAGTCATTCAATATGGTAACATGAGCTCTGTATTCCTTGAGTGATTTACAACTTTTGTCTTGTGATTATTAGTTAGACATAGTATAAAGGGCAATAAAGCAATAAAATTAAACAGAAACTGATTTAGATTTATTTCATATTTTTTGTGGTGGTTACAAGGTTGGTCAACTGGACCGAGTCTGTATACAGTTAGGGTAGACAACATATCAGATAAAATATAAAGTTTTATTGAAAGACAAAATGTTTGAAATTTAGTTATGAGGGTTTAGAAGTTATGCAAATGAATTATGACCTGGTGGTTAGGGTGCTCAATTAGCAGTCTGCTGGCTGCAGGTTCAAATTCTCTTCACTGAACATGCCTTGCCCTTTCAGTCATTATAATGTGATAGTCAGTCCAACTATTCATTGGTAAAAAGAGTAGCCCAAGAGTTGGTGGTGGGTGATGTTGACTAGCTGCCTTCACTGCTGCTGAACTAGGGATGGCTAGTGCAGATAGCTGTCAAGTAGCTTTATGCAAAATTCAAAACAAACACAAATGAAATTTGAAAATTTTCAAATGAAAAAAAGTATTTTTAATATTAACCTGAATATCACTTTGCACTCAGAGCAGTCAACACTCTGACATCATATATTCACTGATAAATCTTTAGTAAAATACTTAACTAAAAATTTTGATATTTTGTGTAAAAAAAAAAAGATTCGTAGTGTTTACTGAAAGCTTGCCAAATTTTGTGAAGGTCAATCACATTGGCTGACCCTGTGTGGATAGAGTTAAACAAAGAAAAAAAGAAGTTATGAGGTAGGTATTTTGTCAATATGGAAAACAGTGTTTTAGAGAAATTTCAAAAACTAACTATTTAGAAAATGTGTACCAAATTTAATGGTAGTAGATTTTTGTAATTTTATGAGCACTATAAAGTTGATTCATATTGAATCAACTGTAATTGTTATGGTTAAGTGGTGACTTAAAACAAAGATGTGGCCAATTGGGCATGTAAAAAATTCTCAATGTCCTGAAAACAGAAACATAATTGATTGGGTAGTTTATGTTATTTGATTAAATACATGTATATAATGGTATAGCAGTTATTGGAATTTTATTTTTGTAAAGCTTTACTTTTATAATGCATCATTCTTTCACAGACACACCCACAGCTGTGTTCTGGTGCGGATGAATCTCTGTATAAATTGAAACAAAATGAAACCCAAAATAATTGATCAGCAGCACTGATGTAGCTTTCTATGTATGGGCTGGGCCATTTTGGCTGACCTTGTGACCACAATGTAGCAAAAAACTATGATGTAACTCTTAAGTTACCCTTTTTTTTCTTTCTAGAGAGACTGCATATTGTAACAGGCAGTTAAATACTTATTTATTCCTACAGCTAAAATTAATACTTTTCAAATCTCGTGGTCATTTAGATTTATTGCTTTACAGCTACACTTAGGGTCCAGTGAAAGCAATTTATTACAGTGGTGTAGCTTTGTGTAAACAAAGGATCTAGTTACCAGCACCCACAGTTAAATAGGCTATGGAATAATTTTGTATTTAATTTTTTTTTTCACTTAAGGATTTGTATCTAATGTAAGAAGTTTCTGGTGTTTGTATTTAAGTTACTTTATTACAATAAATAAAAATATACATTAAAAACAAGAAATTTAGTGCTTATGTGTGGGTCTTGTACTTTTTTGCTCTCAATGTCTCGATAAAAGTTACCCCTACTTTTTTTGGTAGGTTTGTTGTTAATACTTTGTTTGTTTTTTTGTTGTTTTTTTTCAAATATTCAGTTTAAACAAAATGTTAACACACACATTTAACGCATTTAATTTATCAAAACACGTGTTGTTGTTACCTGCAATGTATTTTATACAACTCTGTTTCGTATTTCTTGATGCTCCCCCTGTTAGGATTGTTCTGTGATAGTATACAGTGTCCTTTATAATGAAGTTATAAGTGGGTTAAAATAATTCTGCTGGCTGGTCAAGGTGACTCGGAGATAGCAAAGAATAAAACTGTAAGCTGAATACTTCATAAACTGTCATCAGAATAAGCTAGCCTTGTAAGGAATTAACTAATTAAAATTTTCACTTTCTGCTGGTTATAATTAATCCAATAAGAAATGTCAGAATTATTAAAAAATTTTTGAAAGACAGGTTATGATAGGAAAGCATAACATGCGAGTTTGACTTTCTGGTTTATATCTCAGTAAAGCAAGAAGATTTGTGGTTGTAAGTTTGAGATTATGGCTTAGCAGTATCTGTTCTATAAGTGTGTAATTTGTATTAAATTCAGGAGATCATAAAGGGGCAGAAAGAATATATAAAATAGGCAATTTACAGTGAAAAAGTGTCGTATGATACAGAAAAGGAAAGATTGTGAAACCGTTTGAATATTTCCCTATGAAATTAAGTAATTAAAACTTAGAACATATACAAATTTGAATTATAAACTATGTTTTGATGCCAAGTTTGTTGCCATACTTCAATAGTAGTTTAAATTGTGAATGTAACTCACTTTAGAATTTTCTAAGTTCTAAAAGAGACTGCTGAAGTTTTCACTCATTTAGAAATGCGTGCACTTTGAAATACCTGCATTCAGAGAATTGAATTGGTGAACTCATATTTAGTTACAGTTCACAGCTATGGTACAAAATGTTTTCAACAGTAGTTAACTTTCAACACAGGTTCAGTCAATTTCACCAACCATATGACTTTTTTGTACTCGTTTAGTCTTTATTGTGTTTATACTACTAACTTTTAATATAGTACGTATATCTTCACAAAATTTAGCAGACTTTCAGTAAACATTAAAGTCTTTCACATAACTAAAAAGATATTCATCCGTGAATATATCAAGTATGTTTTTTACTAGTCCATGTGCAAAGTGGTTTTTATGTTAAAATTAAAAATACTTCCTCTAAAAAATCTCAAATTTAATTTGTGTAATCTCAAAACCTTCTAAATAAATCTCAGATGTTTTCAGTAAAACTTTATATATTGTCTGTTATTTTCTCTACCCTAACTGTATACAAGGTTGGTCAATTTGACCGACCTCCAAACCACCAAAAAAATCTAAATTTCCCTTTCTTTATTTTTAGAAGGACATCAGATTGTAACATGAAACTACATTCGTTTTAACCTAAGTAACTTTAAAGAGTATAAATCTATTTATATTCAAATATTATTGTTTTATTGCTCTTTGATTGTCTTTTGAACTGTGTCTAACTACTATTCACGCATTATAAGTTGTAAATCATCTGGGGAATGTGGAATTCACGCGTGTTCTTCATGAAACATTGTTATTATTTATTTCACCTAATTTAATCTTAACTAACCTAAAAGAGATCCCTATTTTTACATTTTAGTTACTTTTATAATAAATAAATAAAGAATAAACACAGTAAAATCAGGAAATAAAGTACTTACCTGTTTTTTTTTGTTTTTTTTAAATTGAATAATCCACCAAAGAACATAGAATGATAACATACAAAAAGCAGACAATTTCCTCTAACTATCACAATATTCTGGCTTTCTAACTATGCAACAAGTTCATCCAAGCTAGTTGTTATTTTTCTAGTAGGAACGAGCTTGTACTAACAGAGAAATTGACAATTATCCATTCAGAAAACTAAGCTATATGGTACATCATGTGATAGATGAAAACCTTGGCTTTCTATTGGTTACAGATGATATATAATTAAATGTAAGAGAGAACTATTAACAAATCCTGAAAGAGAGGATGTGACGGGTGGGTGTGGCAAGAGGGTTCTGATTTTCTATTTGATAGCTCTGTAATGAAACAAAATTGAAGGCTATAAGAATTATGGTTTGTCTGGCAATTTTATTGTGAGAAATTTACATTATATTTTGTACTTATTGGAGGGGTGGTTAAAACTTATATACTAATAAAGTATGGATTATTAGCTGTGATTAACATCGTTATTAAAAGAATACACAATGGTAATTGTATGAATGTAGTGTATATTTTATAAAGGGCTTCTTCCAACTTAAGAACAATCTTAGACTGATAAGTTATGTACCTTTAATTTTTAATCAAAGTATCTAGCTGACAAAAATTATAACTACTTATTTGACATAACTTTTTAAGTTCTTTATAACGCTTGTCTGTATTGATCAGAAGAGTATGTTTTTTTCTTGCAAGATAATCCATGAAAAATATCATTTTGTTCTTTAATAGATAAAACCATCAAGCTGTGGAAAGTATCTGAAAGAGACAAGACAATTGATGGGTACAACCTGAAAGATGGAAATGGACAGATGAAAGATCCCTCATCTATCACCACACTACATATACCAGTAGTAAAACCTATGGAGCTAATGGTAGAAGCTAGTCCCAGGAGGATATTTGCAAATGCTCACTCATACCACATCAATTCCATTTCAGTGAACAGTGACCAAGAAACTTACCTCTCAGCTGATGACTTGAGGATTAATTTGTGGCATTTAGAAATTACAGACCAAAGCTTTAGTATCCTTTATATTGATATCATAATGTAGAGTTTAACCCATTGACTGCTGATTCGCCAAATAACGTACAGTTTACCTCTGGCAGTTGAATGTAAGTGTGCTGTATACAGTGTACAGCTTGTGAAAATTCTGTTTAAAGCAGCCTTATTTAAAGGGTTAAAGAGATACTGTTTATTAATTTTTAAGTATGAGGCATCAATAAAAGGGAAAAAATACTGTTTGAGGTATATATTACCATAGAATGCTGAGATATTAGTAATGCTATTTTTTTGGTCAAAATAGTGACACAAATTTTCTATAAAATAGTTTAGTTAGAGAAAAATTATCATTAAACTAGAAATTTCAGTTAGTTTAATTCTCTCCTAATTATCGATCAGGTCACTAAACATTTAACTATCTTTAATATCAATGTATGTTAGTAATCATGGCATGAAAATGGATTTATAAATAAATTTTTTTTATTATCTAAGTTTTGACTTATTATTAAAATATAATCTCAAACTTCATTTTTATGTCACATAATGTATCTAAGCTTCAAATTCTTCACTAAGTTCTAAAAAAAGATTGCTGGAGTTTTCACCCAATTAGAAACACAAACATTACATAATGACAAGCAAGAATCTAAAATTTCAGCTTACTATCTTCATTATTTGCCGAGATATTACTAAGTCTATCAAAATTAATAAAGAATTCCACCTCTTTCTGACTTTTGAGATTGTTTGTTAATCAACTTTACATGACTGATTTTATGTTTTTCATGTTACAGTGCTTAGTGACGAAATCATTCTTTTTTTTTTATATAAACTCCATAAAAGAAAACTGGGTTTGTTTTTTTATTGTTTGCTTTCTCATAAGTTATAAGAGTAAGAAAGTGTTACAACTAAATTACAATGAAACTATATTTAATTCAGGCCTCAACAAATGTTTTCATATCTAGGAGCCAGCCCAAAAACTCAGGAGCCAGGTGTGACTAACTTAACTTCATTAGTATTTGTATCGGGAAATGGGGTCATACTTGTGCCTGGATTATCCACACCTCCATTACCTGAGGTTTTTTCTTTTCCCCAGATTTTCTCAAAATAATTGTGCCACTACATTTGTAGACAATAATTTACATGTTTTGGAGAAATGGTCACTCAAAATTAATTTCACAAAACCCCCGGATATCGTGCAACACCTGAACTTTTGCATGATATCTGGGGGTTTTTATGTGCAGGATCTGGCATGCATTCAAATCATAAATTGGCAGATTCAAGGCTAACCTTGTCTCTCAATTTTAGCTGTGAGACAGGAATGCAAAATATTTGTAGTTTGGTTAACTTTATTTGATTAGTGATTAAAAAACAGTATAAAAAATACACATTAAGATTTCACTCCATTTGTTATCTGCTGTCCTGTGCTACATAGAGGGCTTTCTTTAATCACAGATGCATGTTCAGATTGTATTGGGGTGTTGCCAAGTTTTACACATTGTTCTTTTCCCTACAGATAATTGGTACCATCAGTCTGTTTTAACAGACTTTTTTGTAATAATTCCCAAGCATAGACTTGCACTAATTTTTGACTTATTTTTTACACTCATTGGTAGGGTGCAAATGCACTTCCATGTCTCTAGCATCAAAAATGCTGAAATTTAGTAGCTATTTACACCTATGTTAGCAATTAGATTCAACTAAAATGTGAACAGGCAATCAAAAGAGGAAGTATTATAGGAGGAAAAGTGGAATTTGACTTGTGTAACTTATGAAATTTGGAGAAATCAAGTGACCGACTGACTGATTGACTGACACTTAGCTTTTTGAAAAACATGAAAAAGTGCTGAATTCACCATTATAATCCTAGAAACAGAGTTCGATTTCAGACTTCCAAGAGTCCAGAACTGTTCTAAATTTGAGTTTTATTTAGCACATCTCAATGCATGAATAAAACGGGAGAAAATGCTAGGTGCCACAATGAAAGTTTTAGTCACCATGGCTACTTGGCACCCAACATTTGTTGAGGCTTGATTTAATTTGATTTAAAAATGGTTTCTTACAGTGTTTCTTATTACTTAACACTGCTGAAGATATTGTTGATATTAAGCCCACAAACATGGAAGAACTAACTGAAGTCATCACTGCAGCAGAATTCCACCCTTCCCAGTGTAATGTATTTGTGTACAGTAGTAGTAAAGGAACTATTAGGTTGTGTGACATGAGATCATCAGCTCTTTGTGACCACCATACAAAATGTAAGAATTATATTTTGAATACACTATTTAACTTTTTAATCAGTGTAATTATATAATTAATTGTATACTTAAATAGTCAGGTTTGTATCATATTTAACTTTTTTTTTTCATATGGCCATCTTTATCTGTACATGTCACAAAGTTTTACGGAGTTACTTTCAAAATTTAATTAAACTACATTATTATCATAGTATATGAATAAACTTGGCATCAAAACACAGCTAATGATTCAAATCTTAATATTATACAAGTTTTCTTAATTTTATAAGGCAATATTAAAAAAGTCCCCAATTTCTCCTTAGTATGAGAATTTTGAAATTTGCTCTGTAGGTCTCCTACAGCTTTATAGCCTTAAATTGTATTTGGTTACAGAGCCATAAACTAGAAAATCAGACTTACCATGCCCACCTGACACATCCTCTATCTCATAAATTGTCCATAGTTCTCTCTGATGCTTATTACAATATTATTGATAACCTATAGGAAGCCAAAGTTTTAATCTATCAAGTTATATGTTATGTTGTTTTCTGTACATAGAATTGTCTATTTTGCTTCCAGTTCAAACTATACCTATGGGAAACACATTGACAAGCTTAGCTGAAATTTTTACAGCTTTTATTGCATAGTTAGGAAGCTTTAAAAATTATGACAGTTATAGGATATTGTCTGCTTTTTATGTGGTATTATTCTGTGCTCTTAGGTGCATTATTAAATCAAATAAAAATTATTTAGTGCATTAGTACCATTAGTATAAAAAGTAGGGTTAAGTTTTGTGAACAGCAGACAGCCAAAAAAAGGCCCAGGTAAGTATTATATTTGTTTTTCATGTGTATTCTTTATTTATTTTTATAAAAGTAACTAAAATGTAAAAATTAGAAACATTTTAAGTTAGATTAGGTAAAATAAAGATAAAAAATAACAGAAAATTTTCATGAGGTACATTAACAAGTAACCTGTGCCTTACATAAATTGATAGGATAATGTGAGCTACTTGTTTGCCAAATGATTTACAATTTGTATGATGGGATTAATAATTAGACACAGTTCAAAGGGCAATAAAATTCAAGTAGAAACAGATGTATACTGTTATGAGTTTTGTGCTATTCAGGATAAACAATTGTAGTTTCATATTATAATTTGAAGTCATTCTAGAAATAAAAAAGGGTAATTTAGATTTATTTCTTATTTTTTATGATGTCTGCCAAATTGACTGGGTGTGTATACAATTAGGGTAGACAAAGTAACAGATAAAATATAAACTTTTATTGAAAAAAGTTTGAAATTTTAGAGATTGCATAAATTCAAAACAAACACAAATGAAATTTGACAATTTTCAAATGAAGAAAAGTATTTTTAATCTTAACATGAAAACCACTTTGCACTTGAAGGAATCAACACTTTGACTCCACATATTCACAGAAAATTTTTTACTGAAAATACTTCATCAAACATTTTGATTTTTTGTCTAGAAAAGATGTAATTCTTACTGAAGGCTTACAAAATTTCATGAAGATGCACTAAACGTATTATCATTTATTATATGAAACTATAAAGGTCAATATGGGGTCATGAACTTGGCCAGTTTGACCGAGCCTGTAGCAAGAGTATTAAGGATTACTGTATTTCAGTTGTAGTAATGATAAATCTTTGTCATTTGTGTGTGTTCTTGTATTTATTGATTTTGAAACCAAATGTAGATAACCACTAAATGTAAAATATTTAAAAGACTTGTACATAGCCGTAATATGTTGCAAAATTATTGTACTGCATTATAGTCTCTTCTTTTGAGTGTATATAATGTTTACAGAGGAGTGTTTTAGGATCTTGGGTAGTAAACTTTTATTTTAATTAACCCTATCACCCTGGGTACCCTTTACTGAGCATGATACAAGGTTTTAGTGTCTTGCATTCAAATTTTATTAAATACTTTTTGTTTATATTATACCAATTAATATAGCATAAAATCTTAGCTAATAATCCATATTTTAATAGTATACAAGTTTTAAGTTCTTAATTCTACAAAGCAATATTTAAAAAATCCTGAATTTCCACTAGTGTGACCCATGTGACACATTTTGTCTTAGCATATCATCATCCCTATTTTATTGCCATCCCCCCCAGAAAATGTATGAAATTAAACGTAAATCACTCTCTCTATAGAATCATTATTGCTCAAACAAACTATAATTTTTATAGCCTTAAATTTTGTTTTGTTACAGAGCTATTGAATAGGAAATCAGGCCCCTCCTGCCACACCCACTTGTCACGTCCTCTGTTTCATAATTGATTCTCTCTTACGTTTGATTATATATTACCTATAACCAATAGAAAGTCAAGGTTTTCATCCATCAAATGACCTATTGTATAAGGTTGTATTCTGAAGAGAATATCATCAATTTCACTCACAGTACATAATTTGTTTCCGTGGGAAAGTTAATGACTGGCTTGGATGAATCTATAACAGCTCTTGTTGCATGGTTAGAAAACTAGGAAAATTTTGAGAGGTAAATGAATTTGTTTACATTTTGCATGTTATTAGTCTATATTCTTTGGTGCATTATTTAATTAAATAAAAATTAAGTGCATTACTACCTATAGTATAAAAAATTAGGGTTAACTCTCGTCATGAACCTGAGAGCAAGAAAAAAGATTGGGTAAGTACTTTACTTCTTGTTTTTCATATTTATTCTCTATTTATTATTATAAAAGTAACTAAAATGTAAAAAAAAAAGAATCTTTTAAAGTTATTTAAGACTAGATTAGGTAAAATAAGTATTTATAATAATATAATTAAAATGGTTCGTGAGTTACACACGGGAGCAGCTCGTGGGTAATGTAATTTGATAGTGCGTAATGTGAGCTGCACGTTTCTCGAGTGATTTAAAACTTATAATGGAGCGGATAGCAGTTAGACACAGTTCAAAGGGCAATAAAACAATAAAATTTAACTATAAATAGATGTATGATGTTATGAACTTAGAGCTACTTAGGATAAATGAATGTAGTTTCATGTTACAATTTGATGTCATTCTAGAAAGAAAAAAGGGTAATTTAGGTTTATTTCGATTTTTTTTTTTTTAGGTGGTTACAAGGTCAGTTGAATCGGCCACTCCCGTTATAAAATGTTTATTAAAAAAAACGTTTGAAATGCATTAAGGAGGTTTTGGGGATTATACTTAAGAAATTTGAGATTTTTGATATGAGGAAAAGTATTTTTAAAATTTAACATGAAAATTACTTTGCATGTGGACATTCAAAACAGATATGCAATGTATTAATGGACAATTCTTTATTTTATTTTATAAAAATAATTCACTAAAAATATTATTTTTTGTATGTGAAAGACATAATATGAACTAAAAGACTGCCAAATTTTGTGAAGATATACACAATATATTGAAAGTTAGAAGTATTAAATCTATAAAGACTTTAATCGAATACAAAGAGGTTACATCGTCGGTCAAATTGGCCAAGCCCATGTTGAGAGAGTTAATAATCCTTCCTTTATAGATGTGAGAAGAAACTAGATTGGAGTAGTCAAACTGAAGTTTTCACATGCTTTCAGTATTGGATATACAAAAATAGAGATCCCACCATAGGTGTTTTATTGGAAATTATGTATAGTTAATATTGTTTTACAGTGTTTGAAGAGCAAGAATATCTTGCATCTAGAAATTTATTTTTAGTTTATATCTAGTTTTTGTTGTCTTACAGTGTTTGAAGAACCAGAAGATCCCACAAGTAGGAGTTTCTTCTCAGAAATAATATCTAGTATATCAGATGTGAAGTTTAGTAATAATGGACGGTACATGATTTCCAGGGACTATTTATCTGTGAAAGTGTGGGACTTGAACATGGACACTAAGCCTGTTGAATGTTATCATGTGCATGAATATCTAAGGTCCAAGCTGTGTAGTTTATATGAAAATGATTGTATCTTTGACAAATTTGAGTGTTGTTGGAATGGAACAGACAGGTAAAATAATTCAATTTTTCTTGGTGTAGTTTTAGGCACAGTTATACATGTGTGCTTAAATTTGATATTGATAATGCAATTTATTATAATAATCAGTTTATGTAAAGTTATAAATAACAGATAAATGCTTTGGTGTATTAAAAATTTTGCAAAGATAAACTAGTATGAAAGTAGGAAAAATATATTTCATGTGTTTTTATTTTTTATGTTACATGAGAAGCAAGGAAAATGTTTTAAAATGTGATTTAATACACAATATACAGTTTTTTAAATAAACAATATTTTATTACTGTAAGGTTGGAATTATGTTTTATCTTATATAAAGTGTGAAAAGAGTACTTATTGCCCTGTGTAAAATATTTCTATTCCAAATTGTCATATAAGATATTGTTAGAAATCTTAACTTTAAACAAAATAGATTAAAGGTTAGGCAAAGCATTTAAATATCTGTATGAAAATTTAACTAAATAGATAGTTATATCTAAGAAAAAAAAATTAGTTTGTCATTAGCTCTTGGCATAGTTTGCATATTTATGAGTATCATAATATTTTGTATCATAGTTAAAGGATTAAATCCTAATAAGAATGCTATTTATAAAAGTGTTAGCAACTTGGGAATATCTTTGAATGTGCAGTTTGTATAAAGTGCTTGCTTAGCTTGTATATCATTATAAGACCCCTTCACCAAATAGGAAACAATATTTAATTTATTTTCTGATGGCTTTTCTGGAATAAGCATATACAGCTATTTTAATATATACTTCCAGCTTCTGAATGTTATGATACAAAAAAATCAGTGAATGGTGTGTTTCAAATTCTGCATACATTTGATCTGAACTTTAAAATGCAAGTTTGTAAATTTCATTTGAAAGTACACCTTTTATGGGAACTAATGCTACAGTTTGTTTTAAAATATCAAAGTACTGCTACTGTAATTTCATCTTATGGGATGTAATTAAACAACTGAATTCCACTTGGATAGCATTTTGTTCCTAAAGAACATAGTTGTGTGGATAATTTTTCTGCTTTGAATGTAATCATTTTGTAACATACAAGCCAATTTTATATGGTAGTTTGGAAGATTGATTTTCTTCTAACATATTAAAAGAAATTTGTTAATTAATGTAAAAACAAGATTAAGTTTAGTAATTATTTTGAACTTATACTATCTTAGTTGAAACTATCCTACTAAGAATTCTCCTACATGTAAAAAATATCTTCAAAGTAACTAAATATAATCTAATGTATTTGTCCATGTTTGGTTGATTTTTCAAGGAAAGTGATTTCTGTAAAAAACAAAATTGTATTATATGTAATTCTCTTTGCAGTTCAGTTTTGTCTTGATTAGGAAATAGAGGGCTTGTATTTTAGTTATTCATTGATTTTGTTGTGTTTCAGCTGTTTAATCACAGGATCATATAATAACTTCTTTCGGGTTTTTGACCGCAACACCAGGCGTGATGTAACATTAGAAGCTTCTAGAGATATAGCCAAAGCTAGGACAGTACTCAGGCCAAGAAAGGTATAACTTAAGACTTGCACGCTAGGTACCAGCTCTTATTAATAATTTTGTAATTTCTCTAGGAATTTGCTATGTACCTGAAAAGAAGTGTTATTTTCTGATAATTTTTTTTGTAAAGAAAAAAACATTTTTTGCAAGATTTAGGATTTCTATTAATTGCAAGTTTTAGTTTTAGCTCAATTTAAAAGTAATTAATTTATTTGTTTTCCAGTTGTCTTAAATGCAGATCCAAAGTAAATGAAAAGTGAGAGGGAATGTTTAGACTTTGTTCAGTAACATAACTTTTTTGAACATATGTTATCTTTTAGTTTTATATCTTTTGCTGAAAGCTGAAGAATTCAAACAAAAGAATTACTGCTTTTAATCATTATATCTGGAACATTTTTAGGTTGGCACGGGTGGGAAAAGAAAGAAAGATGAAATAGGTGTAGACTGTTTAGATTTTAGCCGAAAAATTCTGCACACAGCGTGGCACCCTCAAGAAAACATCATTGCTGTAGCAGCAACCAATAACTTATACATCTTTCAAGAGAAGCTGTAGTTATTATATCAGTTTAGTATTAATTTTATAAGGTAAGTTTTTTTTTTCTACTTTTCTTAGAATTAAATTACATGTAAAACATAATTTTCTAACCTTACTGGTGTTCATACCATTTGAAAAACAATTAAAGCCTACTGTAACATTGCTCTTTGTAGTGTGAATGATAACATTAGTGAACAGCATTCTGGTGCAGACAAGATTGTATTTTTTTGTAAGTCTTAAAAAAATGATTAAACAGTAATAGAAATACATTAGGTTATTTAACCTTTACATATAGGCTTAATCAATTTGACTAACCTTGTAACCAACATATAACATGAACATTATAAAATTAATATCTGTTTTATAAAAATATGAAGAATGAATTGTTTAACCCTATTGCTACAGGTGTTCCTGTGGTCAGAGGTCATGTTTGTAGACTTACATTCAAAATTTTATTGAACTACTATTTTATGAATGTATGTCAGTTTGTTTGGTATCCAATTGTAGGTTATAAGTCAAATTTTAATATTATATATTAGTTAATTTCTTAATTTAACAGTAATTATGAAAACAAAATTCCTAAATATTAATTTTTTTTTGTGTCACGTGGTATGTTGAATGCAGCTTTGGTTCAAATTAGATGATTGTGAGGTCCAAATACAGAGTTTATAGTTTCTTATGAATTAGAAACTAATTACTGATACTGACAAGCTAGAATTTAAAATAAGAGTCTCCTGTCTTTTCTATTTGCTGAAATATCACTATATTTAGTAAATCAAACACACTGGCCCCACCCACCTTGCTGCAGATGTGATAGTAAGAAAGCTTTTCGGTACTTGAATATCATTTCTTTGAACATTCAAACAAGTTTATTTCAACAGATGCCCTTGTATATTGTTTCACTATACAGGCAAAACTAGTGAATGTATGTAATAGTTTACGGTACAGGTGGTTTGAATAACACTGCTTGACCCCAGTTTCATGATACATCCTGTTACAAGAGATTACCAAAGGATACAGACACCATAAATTACAAAGAAATTTACTTTACAGCATTTAAAAGATTAGTCCTGGTCACATTCCTCTCATTACAGGCAAGATTTATGTTGGAATTCAAAACTTAAGCTCTTCAGTGTATTGATACTCGAACTCTGAAAATATCATAGCTTCCCCTGTATTATTGAGACAAATGTGTTTAATCTGTTTCACAACCAACATATGGGTTTTATTGTTGTTACTTGTACACTGAGTTTTAAACCCTTTGCAAAATATCAGAATAAACTTTTTATATATCAGTTAGACTGTCTTAATTATAAAGCAATAACAACAGAAGTGTGGGTCTTACTACAAAGTAAAGATAGTAAGAAGGAAAAATATAAAATTCTTACGTGGTACTAGTAGTATGTACAAATCACACAAGGTTATTCTAAATACTGAATCATATTTTTTTATTATGAACTAAATATAAAATTACACTAAGTTATTGAACTTAAAACTACTAATTTAAATACAAAAGAATATAAAAAATCACAAAATTTCAGTTCAAAGTGCCAATCCTAATTCATATAAAGACCATGCACTTGCCACTCGATAGCTCTTAACCCTAACATTCGTGGATCAACTTCTTTCCTAAAAATATATCTGTCTTGAGTTAATTTTTCAATATAATGATTAATATAAATAGATATATGATACAGCATGACTTAAACTGCCATAGAAAAATAATAAAAATCACATACATCCCATGCAGTTTTTTTCCAGAAGCAAATTTTCTAAGGCTTATAAAAAAGTACTATTGGCCACTACTAAATACAACCTCTACATAAAATGGCAGTTACTATAATAAGCACCACTCAAGTTCACATTATCAAATCCAGTTTCGTCACATGCTTTGCTTATCATCCTATGATTTGTCAAACGTGATATACAGCGATTGGAATAACATGGTACTGAAATTGACACCTTCGACTAGGTTGGCTAAAAGTTTTACAACTTTTTATGAAGAGAACAGACTAGAAAAAAGGTTTAGATACCAATCATAGATGGCAGGACCAGCATTAAAGTACAAGGAAAATTTTGTTTTAGAGGGCACTTATCTATATTCTCAAATGTATTTTGGGATTTTTTTTATTAAATTTCTCTTTAAACTTCATTACATAATACATTAAATAATAATAATAGTTATGCCACTATTTACAAAAATAAAATCTGAAATCCAATAAAAGAGAAGTTCTCTGTAAATTTGTTTAATTCAAAAACGTGATTTTGCACTCACAATAAGACAAAATGGCCCCAGTAGGTAAGTGGTTAAAATCTTTATGTTTTCTATGTTATAACTGACTATGGCTACATAATGTTGCATACATGAATTTTACTTACAATCTTTTACTTTAAAAGTTACTCTTCTATCTAATGAAACTTCAAATTTCAAAAATAAACATGGACAAAAAATCAATTTAAAGTATATTTTACAAATCATTTGTTATACTCAGAATAGTTACTGTCGAACAGCTACAGTTCACATTCATATTTAATGACAAATGAACCAATGTACCAATTTAAGAACAATTTTTGCAACGCATCTGTTAGTACTTTTACATATCTACCAAATTTTATAAGAATGATTTTATCTATTTAGATGTGTTTTTGAATTCACAACAAATGAAACACTACACATAATACAAACTCACTTTGGTTCTGCAGTTTCAGGAGTACTTTCTTCAACATTTCGATCCATTTCTGGTACCTCATCTTTCGCACTGTTGTACTGCAAACTGCTTAATGTAAACAATTTTAATGTTACTTGGAGATTTAGATAAAAACAAAATGCAGAATGATCCTAATGTGTTGACAATTAAAATCTTTATTAAATATTTCACCTAACAGTACTTATCACCATACCCTTAGGGGTATTGTATATTCTAAACAATTAAAATATTCTCCAAACCTGTAAAACCTCCTCTTCCTATTGAAACTGTAGCAGTTTTAAACTCTCTAGCAGAATGCTTAACACTAAAATGGAGTGCTCTTTCTCTCAGTCTACATGTAGCAAGGTAACATTAACTCAATTAACATAAAACAGATGTTGTGAATTTCACTTTTTAACTTATTTATACTTTCTTTGTCATTCCTAGTAATAACACAACAGAATACCAGTGAAATCATAAAGAAATTTAGTTCAGGTTGTTGTAATTTTCAATATTCAGTCTAACTGACTGTTTCTTTAACATTTTTGAAAGTAGTTTTGCATCCATAAAAACAAAAAAACTACACTTTAGACTTTTCTTGACAATGTAATAAAACATTTCTGCTACTTATATCAGCAGAGCAAACAAAGTTTGAAATTTTACTCAACCTACTTCTGTTACCCATTTTGCTAGTAAGTAGGCCATGGAAATTTAACTTAAATAGACACAATACCTCAACATTAGGTACTTACACGCTCCCTTGAATTCAGTTTTAACACACTTTATTTAGCCTCTTAGTAATATTAATGCAAATCATAGTTTTGGTAAAGAGGATAATTTACACTCTAATAAAATGATTTAGCAACTATAATACAAAATGTCACATTTCTATGAAAAGATGTCAATGTCTTCAATCAAAAATTCAGAATTCTTTAATTGTTAACCCAATCAATACAGTACATTTAAACTTTACAAATTCAGTAATGCATGTTTTTGAGACTTTTTTGTAGGGAAAGAAAATCAGAAGTAGAAACAATTACCAAGAAATCCTTAAGCTTGAATAAAATAGTTCTCCACACTTCCAGTTTAACAGATTTCAATCAGTTACTTTGGTTTTTATTAAAAAAAAAAAACTGAGAAAATTAGGATTTTGCTGGCATGAGTGATTAACAATTATGGACAATTTGTGAAGTTCTAAGCTTTAACTTGTCCATTTTATTGGAATCTTGGGTTCCACAAATAAAAAAAAAGAAGAGTTAAGGAAAAAATACATAGATAAGATGGGACCACATTATTTGTTTTTAACTTTTTTTTCATAACATCAAGTTTTGCATTGAAAACTAAAAGCTACCTTAATACTAGATAAAGCACATTGGACAGAAAAAATAACTTAAACTGTTTGTTTAACCAAACATGTTATGGACTGTTTTAATAAAAGAGATCTTGCTTGCTTTACTTACTCTAAATCATCATTCACTGTTCCCCAGTTGTGTGCTCCACCACCCTCTTTCTTGTCAACTGGTTTTATTCCACTGTCAGTAGTTAAAATTCAGTTTTAGAAATGTTCACATACAAATAACATTCAAACGCAAAACCAAATAACTGGTCATTCAGAAACAAAAATATTAAAACCTTATTCAAAAAGAAAAAGAATGAACTGTATACGGTACATCTAATAAACTGTACTTGCAAAGATTCGAACAATGTCAATAAAAATATTTTATTTAAGCTGAACTTACACAAATTACCAGTTATCTATAAACAGCCTGACAAATTTTAATATTTTTGAAATTCACATCAGCTTTCTTGATGTTAAAATTAACATTTTCCGTCTTACAGACACGAGACTGTTTCAAGGTCTTTCTTTAATTATTAAAACCAGCTCTTTTTAAAGACTTAATATAAACATTCATGATATTACAATTTTTCAGCAGAACTAATTTTCATAGAATAAAAATACTAGAGAAGAAAAACAAGTTTCGGACATGTTTAGACAAAATAATTTATTTGTAGTTAAAGCTTCCTGTCATTTATAATAACCAGGGTTATTACTTGTTTTCTGCATGTTGATCCATCAATAATTACTAATCTTTCATATTTGAATTTAGTAAGTATACTGCACTTCAAAACCAAATACACTATTAATAACAAGTCAAGCTACGACAGTTTTTCAGAGTAAACGAGTTTTTCTCATTCTGGCATACATTTGAAGTTTTAGGCTCATTATGATAGTTTTTCAAATCCCATATCCACCTCTTTTCACTTCCATTCTGTTTCCAAACTTCACATGATTTCTCATTAAAACTTACCTTTTATCACTTCCACTCTGTCTATCAAATTCTCGTTTACCCCTGCCATCAATCATACCCCCTCTTCCTCGCCCACCTCTGCCCCTGCCTCTTCCACCTCCACGTCCTCTCCTTAATCCAAATTCTCCATCACCACGATCCCTGAATATGAAACAAATTAAACATGAATACTATAATGTTCCAACATACTAAATTAGAGTACCTTAAGAGAAAATGAAATTAAAAATTTTAGCCTAAACACCTAACACTTTAAAAGTTTGGATTGAGAAACATAAATAATTAAGAACAAGCAAAAGCCTCAAAGTTTTAAAACCAGATACTTCATGATGAATTAACTACAGGTTTACTTAAATTCACTACCATTAGAAACATAATGATTTAAAAATATAATTATAACTATTTCTCTGTCAAGACCTTTCTGTAATTCATGAATCCTATTACTCACAAACATAAAATATAGTTTAATGAAATATTAAAATAAGCCAGCCTATTATTTTTAAGTTATACATCTTTAAAAAAACAGCACTTTAACAATATTCAGCACACATTAGCAAACTCTGATACACATTGCAAGTCCCAAAGTTAATCTAAGAAAAATTTTTAACCACATCTTTATTTGTAAAAACTTTACTAAAGGAAGACATTTATAACAGTTAGTGATTTTAACCCCATTCTTAAGCTTTTCTATGTATGTCATCAATAAACGTGGTAGCTTGAAAGCACGTCATCAATAAATTTGATATCTTTGAAAGCACCATGCCTATACCTTGAAAGTTCTTAAAATAAATTGCATTTTTTAAAACAGAAATTACAAATTATATTCTCATTCATCGCTGGTTATATTAACTCTTTATTAACACTGCTTAACTCGTAAGTAATGAGTTTTCAAGAAGAGTTAAAAAACTTTGTCCCTGTCAATGCAAACTTTTACATGAAAGTTCCAAAATCATTACCAAACCTTATTTCAAAACATCTGGAATTAATCAATCAGAATGTCTTGGAGGGGATAAAACTTAAGAAAAAATAATTATATATTTACAATTTCCAGACTAATACTAACCATTATTTGATTTTGTAACACCAGCCACTTATAACACATTTAAAAGGGAGGCATTTTGATACTTTTCAGGCTGTTCCAAAAGCTAGTTGACCAGCAGAGACAAAGCTGTTGCTAAGCCTCACTGGCTAAAAAATCTCCGTGAGGGGATAACCATTTTATCACATGCTTTTAAGACAATTTTAACTTAAAAAGGGAAATATTTCTAAAACTCTCAATAAATTTTTTGTGTCTCAGTTTTAGTTTATTTACTTCAGAATTTTTTAACATTAAAAATAGGATGCTCCAGTTTCCAACCAATTATAAAAAAACTACACATAATTACAGAAACTGAAGAAAAACGTTAATCTTCTT
>NW_013669780.1:65915-68002 GCF_000517525.1 Limulus polyphemus
GTGGCGATGACTAGCTGTCTTCCCTCTAGTCTTACACTGCTAAATTAGGGACGGCTAGTGCAGATAGCCCTCGTGTAGCTTTGTGCGAAATTCGTAACAAACTAAGGCTTATATAAAAGTACTGTTGACTAATACTAAATATAACTTTTACATGAAATGGCAGTTATTATAATATGCACTTTTCACGTTCATATTGTAAAATCCAGAGAACAACATTTCGTCACGTGCTTTGCTTATCATCCTATGATTTGTGAAACGTGAAATACATCTTCGACTAGGATTGGTTAAAAGTTTTACAACTGAGGTTTAACAAGCCCAAGCACTGTTTTATAAAGAATACAGTCTAGAAAAAGGTTTAGATCCCAATCACAGATGGCAGGACCAGCACTAAAGTGCAAGGAAAAAATGTTTTAAAATATTGAAAAAAATGCTTTTCTTAGAGGGTACTTATTTATAGTCTCAAATGTATTTTTGGATTTTTTTTTAATTTCCCTTTAAACTTCATTAAATAATATAATTTTATACGAATAGTTGAATGTTATGCTACTATTTACAAAAATATAATCTGAAATCCAATAAAAGATAAGTTCTCTATCATTTTTTCAATTCACAAATGTGGTACGACTAAATGGACCCGGTAGGTAAGGGGTTAAGAAATACTTGCTTACTTACACTCGCTTTACTCTATCATTTGCTTATAACCAATCAAAGGCTCAAAATTATTCCCACATGGATTTCTCAGCCTAAATTATTTTTTTGTCTCGAATCTCAGAAAGAAGGGGTAAGTGAAAATGTTGTTCGAGGAACAATATTTTTTTAGACATGCATACAATTTAGTTAGTAAGCCTGATAAATTATAATGAAATTGTATGATATTTATAGAGTAATGTATATAATTTTTTGTTATGTCAAAATGCATATATAAAACGAAAAAAGGTATTTTGGTTTACATCCTCTACATTTGAAATTCGGCAAGGCTTAACATGCAACGTACGGCAAGTGAGTACAAACTTCTTTACGATCATAAATAGTAGAGATTATTGTTTTCTATATTTCTTTATTTACTGTTCTATGTTTTAAGAAAAATAACTGAAATTTAAAAACTTATTTGCAAATAGTAATATATATATGCAATGTATTACATCTGAAATATGACTGTATTTTACACAGTACTGGTCCACAGATCAAAGCCAAGACAAATCACTTTGTAAAGGCCAGTTTTATATTATTGAATACGGTAACATGAATGCATGTGCATCGCATCATTGCAACTTATGCTCGTCTGACATGGCTGAAAAGTCAATAAAATAATAAATATATATAGATGTATAATTTTATTAGACTTAAGCTATTTAGACTAAACATTTGTGGTTTCTTGTTGTAATTTGTAGTCATTCTAGAATGAAAAAAAAAGTATGATTTGTATCTATTTTCTAATTTTTTATTGTGGTTACGAGATCGATCAAATTTACCAAACCCATACAGAGATTAATTACTGAAAATAACAGATAAAATATAACCTTTTTCGTGACAAATGTTTGATAATTTTCTGATGCATAAAAGTATTTTTAATCTTGAAATGAAATTACTTTGCATGATAGATAGGTAAGATGTGAAAAGAAAAAAAGTCATAAGAGAAACACTGATTTACAAACCTTAAGACTTAATAAAAAAAAAGGAGATATTTTGCATATGAAAGCATTGTAATCAAATTGACCAAACCCATACAGAGATACAACAGTGTAAATAACAGATAAGATATAAAGTTCCTCTAAAAAAGTTTTATAATTACCTAGAGGTTATTAGGAGGTTATAGAGATTTTGTATGTGAAATTTGACAATTTTCTGATGCATAAAAGTATTTTTAATCTTGAAATCAAAATTACTTTACATATTGGATAATCAACATTCAAACAGAAAAAAGGCACGAGCAAGTCATTACTTAAAAAATCTTAAAACTTAATAATAATAAAAAAATGATATTTTGTATACAAAAGCCTTGTAATGTTTACCGATAATCTGCCAAATTTTGTTAGGATACACATACTGTATTAAAAATTAATAGTATATAAACTATACACCTAGAA
>NW_013669780.1:69002-70051 GCF_000517525.1 Limulus polyphemus
GTGTTAATCTTGTTTTCTTGTGCCCAATAATGCATAATTTCATTTAATAAACACGTTTAGATTGAATGGTAATTTATAATCAGTCACAAGAACGTCGAATCTGAATCACTTGAAAAAAACACGGGGGTGCTTAACTTTTTTCCAGGTGTATATAATAAACACAAAATGTGTACGAGGTCGGTCCCTGGACTGAGCCTGTAGTGAGAGAATTAATTATAATTAATGACTTTGTTAACTACATGGATACCTCAGCAACAGTCACACTCAGAAATGCCCAAAGTAAAATTTCAACAGTGCATTTTTATTCCTCACATGGTATTTCTGTGGAGAAACTGGGCCCTAAAATCAGGAACTTTCACCATTAATTATATGTAGGAAAATCCCCACCCTCCTTACAAAAATAAACCATTGTGGCCTGGTTGTAAAACTGTTGTGTTTTGTTTTGAAAGCTTAAGGTTCATATCTGACATATGTCAAATGACTTTTTTCTGTAGGTCTCTGTGAAAGTTTGTAGAAAACTTACATCAAATAAACTATCTTTTAAATATTGTGTATAGATTGTCCTCTCAGACCTATTGTCTCAAATATTGGAACTTATGATCATAAACATGCCATTTTTATACATTTGGATTTATGTACAGAAAATAAGGATTCTGTGAAAGACAAATTTATTTTTTCTAATGAAATGGAAAAGTCAAGGTTTGATAGAAATGTGTTGTCTTTAAAAGGTATTTTATGTAATCTAGTCAATAAGGTTTTAAAACACTTTTATCAAGAAATCTATAAATATGTAATTAGATGGAGGTGAGATTTGAACCCTTAACTTGCATAAGAAAACATGACAGTTTTTACTGCTGGGCCATGCTAACTTGCAAGGAGAGTGGGGAATTCCTTATATATACTTAACCCCATCAAGACGTGTCTTCCTACGGTCAGGGGACAAAAGTCATGTTATCACGTTTGTAGACTTACATTCAAAATTTTATTGAACTACTATTTTATGAATGTATATGTAAGTGTATATCAAATTGTAGATTATAATTCAAATT
>NW_013669780.1:70989-86232 GCF_000517525.1 Limulus polyphemus
AATTTTATTAAACTACTTTTTATGTTATACCAATTAGTATAGCATAAAATTGTAGCTAATAATCCATATAATAAAAGTATACAAGTTTTAAGTTCTTATTTCTGTAAGGCAATATTTAAAAAAAATCCTGAATTTCCCCCAAATGTTTCACATGTGATACATTTTCTCTTCTCTATTTTATCCACCACCCCTTCCAAAAGTAAGAAATTAAATATTAATAACTCCCTATAAAATCATCATTGCTCAGACAAACCATAATTTTTATAGTCTTCAATTTTGTTTGGTTACAGAGCTATCAAATATAAAATCTTGCCACACCCACCTGTCTCATCCTCTCTTTCAGGATTTGTTAATAGTTCTCTCTTATGTTTAATTATATATTATCTATAACCAATAGAAAGCCAAGGTTTTCATATACCAAATGACACATTACATTACATTGTGTTCTGAACAGATAATCGTCAATTTAACTTGTAACACAAGCTTCGTTCCCATGGGAAAGAAACGACTAGCTTGGATGAATTTGTAATGGCTCTTTTCACATTGTTAGAAAGCCAGAAAGATTGTGATTGTTAGAGGAAATTGTTTGATTTTTGCATGTTATCATTCTATGTTCTTTGGTGCATTATTTAATAAAATAAAAATTATTTAATGCACTAGTACCATTAGTATAAAAAAAGTAGGGTTAAGTATAATCAACAGTTGATAGCAATAAAAAAGAATACTTGGGTAAGTATTTTTCATGTTTTTCATATTTATTCTTTATTTGTTATTCTAAGAGTAACTAAAATGTAAAAATAGTGATCTCTTTAGGTTAGTTAAGGTTAGATTAGATAAAATACATAATAAAAATGTTTCATGTGGCACACACACGAGCAGCTCATGGATAATGTAATTTGATAGCGTAACATGAGCTCCATTTTCTCCAAGTGATTTACAACTTATGATGCAAATAGTAGTTAGTTTCAAAGGGCAATAAAACAATAACATTAGTTATAAATATATGTATACTGTTACGAGTTTAAAGCTACTTAGGATAAATGAATGTAGTTTTGTAGTTTCATGTTACAATTGGATGTCATTCTAGGAAGAAAGATAAAAGATAATATAGATTTTTTTTTTTTCTAGTGGTTATAAGGTTGGTTAAATGGACCAAACCTGTATAGAGTTAGGGTAGAGAAAATAACAGATAAAATATAAAGTTTTATTGAAAACAAACATTTGAAATATATTTAAGAGGTTTTAGAGATTTTGTGAAGATATACCCAATATATAGAGAGTTATAAGTGACACTGTGACTTCTCATTTATACATTATTTTTTTCCTCACAAGGGCTTCAGGCTGTTCAACCAATTAGAAACACATCCTGTAGTTATTGCCAAGCCAGAATATAAGATTTCAATCTTCTGTATTCTTTCTTTACTAAGATATCACTATATTTGTTCAACCCACATTAACATGTCTTCCTCCAATATCCTATGTCTGTAGAAAATGTCTATAAATCATTCTGACATGGATGTTAGACATGTTTATAAACAATAGAAAGATAAATTCTACACATCATAGATCAGGCAGTTTTCTGTTTTATGTTTTAGCTTTCAAAGCCAATAGTTCACCAGAAGAGTTTGATGTGTTTATACCAAAGTGGTTGCTCAAAGCATTAATGAAATTAATTATTATAGTTTATATTATACATTATTATAGTTTTGGGACATTATATTAGTGTCTGATATATTTTTATGTTTTAAATTCATATTTGAAAACTACGTGAATTATTTTTAGACAACCAACATAAAAAAAAAGGTTTACTAAACCATGCATCCAAGTGCAAAAGACTTCAAGGTTAAAGTAAGTGTTAAATATCATGGCTTTTCTGTATATTTTTCATTTAATGTTAAATGTTTTTTAACAAGAGTAACTAATATGCAAGATTAGAAAGTTATAAGGTTATATAAGAAAATTTTACTTGAAAAAAAGACAAACATTTCTATTTTAGGAATGCTCACAGTGTGTTCCTCTATAGTTTGTTTACCCAAAGCTCTCACCAGGTGGTTTATTGCTTTGTTATGCTAATTAGACATTGTTCAGAGAGCAATAAAACAATAAAATGAAATAAAATCCTATAGTGTTAAAGCAGAGAAAATAAGAGATTAAGTATAAAATTTTACACATAAGAGTTTTTAGTATAGCAAATGAAATCTCTTAGATATAAAGAAGTGTTTTTATTCTTAGCAGTTCAATCACCTTTCACCCAGACTGACAGAGTAAAGGTCTCTTAAATTTATAGGCAAACCTTTAATGAAAATACTTTATTAAAAAATCTGATTTTCTGTGTACGACAGACTTGAAATGTTTAATAAAATTTTGCCAAATTTTGTGAAGATGCACTTAGTACGTTCAGAATTATAATGGTTACATGGTGGTTATAAGGTTGGTTAAAATATATATTCGTATATTTATTTTAGATGATATAAGTATGGTTTTTACAAGTTAAATTTAGTGTATAAGATAGTGCAAAGTTATAGAAGCTGAGATTGAGATTTTATGTTAGATCATCAAATTATTTGGAGATAATCCTCAACATGAAGTTAAAGCTTTAGAGAACTAATAAAATTGGGAAACATTAAATTGTTAAATTACACAAATGATGTCAGTCATTATTTTTTTCTTAAGTATATATTTTTTTAAATTATGAAACATATGTTTATACTAGCAAATTTGTGTACATAATAGCAGAAATTTTATTTATGACTTTTCATTTGTTTTATTTATGACAGTGGCCACAGATTGTTGGGGTGGATGTACTGCCAGATATTTGTATTAACTAATAAAATGAGAGCTAGAGTCTGAAGTTCCTGAAGTTGATCAAACTATGTATTATTGAGCCATATTAAATGTAATGGTGGACTCTGCTGGACAAATATTCAGAATAAGGAAACTTTGTAATTTAACTTCATCTGGCTGTGCCGTATGCTATGTTAGTTATTCGTCACTTACCCTTCGTGCATTGTGCCTTCTTCCTGAGCTGCTGTACTACACTGTCCATCATTGACCATTGTCTAGTTAGGTTATCACTGGTTGCCAGATGTATGTAGTTATTTGTGTGTATTTTTTTCTCCTATGACTTGTGTGATGCCTGCTAAATTGTTGTTACTCATGAAAGAATATATTAGTTACTTACTAAGTTTAAAAAATTGGGAATAACTGCTCAACATGCCCTGTGAGGAAGAAATTAAAAGGCATGAGCTTCCTTTTCTTTCTTTTTTTTTCCAGTATGCTGTTTGGTGCTCTCTATTTAGTGAAATATGGCATTTTTCATTTCCTAGTATCTGTTTTTTTGCCATAATTCATTTCATTGCTTAGAACATGTATGTTGTGTTGAGTTCACATCAAGAGAGCCAAATGAGAATAAATATTTAGATATGTAATAGTAACAAGTTGTATATTAAAATAAAATGTGAATTTGATTTTAAAATGTTTAATTTTGTTTTAGTAGCAAAAATGAAACAATTATTATACTTTTTTTATAAATGAATTAACATATTGATTTTTTTTCATCAATAATTTTTGTTGTGAAAGTCTTCCATAGTGACTTCATCTTTATACATTAATTTCATAAAATGTCAGTATTAATTGGGCTGCATCATATTTTTGTTCAGAGCTGCCTGAAATGTTACTGTTAGGCTGTTCATAATTTAGTAGTAAGATTAAATATGAGAATGTTTAGGAAGGCTTAATTTTTTTTAAATATTAAATATCTTCCTATAAGTTGTAATTTATATTAAAATGCATAAAGACTGAAAGTTTCTATACAGGATTAATCATGAAATAACTAAACTGATTTAAGAATGTTTTTGTGAAGACTGATAATTATGATAACATCAGGCAAAAAGTCCAGTAATTTCTACATTTCACATTTTATGCCCAATGAAATGCTAACAGATTAGATTTATACTTAGTAAGGAGGTTTTCTGATACATCTTAAGTAATGGAATTAACTGAAGTAGAATGAGTCAAAATATTCCTCATAATTTGCTCAGGACAACAGAATCTAATATGATTTATGCTGTAGTTTAAGAAAATCCTGTAGGAGAATGCCCACTGTGTTGGTGTTGAGACCACGTTTCTGAAAGGGGTAATACTTGTATACGTGAATAAACAACAGTGGTTGACATTGTTCAGCATCCTGTACAAATACATTCTTGTATTAAACAAGAAAGTCTTAATAAAGGAAAAGAGTGCTCAAAGTAAAAAGTCATGTGTCTTCTTGCTTCATGCTTAAATTGATTTTTAAATACTTTAATAATTTGAAAGAGAAACTTTCCCCACAATTTTGGCAACTTTCCTATTTAAGGTTGTGATAATCAAAGGTTTTAAGTGGTATCTTTTAAATAAACATATTCTTGGATTGCATGACATGCTTTAATTTAAAACTTTTTTTCATTGTACAGAATATGTTTGAACATAAAAAATATTGCATTTGAAGTGACTGATTTTTTTATGTATTTATAAGCTTTCATAGATGTTTTAGGCCTACAAGAACAGTCAGTTTATTTGCTTAATTTGCATACAGTTATTACATTTACTACATAAGGTCACATACACAAATATTGTAGTTGAGTTACTGTAATGAAAATTAAATTTCCAATGAAAGTGCTAAGTAAACAGAAAATTCTTTCTCTTTGAAAGTTCATAAGTGGACAAACATATTTTCTGAACTGGTTTTGATGATTTAGTCTTATTTCCATGTATCTTCATCAAGAGTGTGGGTAGAAACGTTTTACCCCCAGTTTCAACAACGTGTCCATTACTTTAAACAATTCTTACAGGTTCTATATTCACATAAACTACCATTAAAATTGATACACCTACATACTGAAGTTACTACATTTACAAACAGGAACATTGATTTTTCATGTATTACATTAACCTTAAATTGAAGTTTATTTTAGTTAAAATTGCTCAGTACAACAGTCTTTCAAAACTAGATATTTTACCGTTTACCTATTATTCAACAAACGTAAATATGTAATTGAGGAAATGCCGCAGAGAGAGAAGGTTTTGGGGAAAATGTACCTCGTAGGTGTTTTCTCGACTAATCCCATGCTATAGACGCGATCCTCAATAGAGGAGAAAGGGGATTTTTAACTGATATGGTGTTGGTAAAAAACTTGGTTAACCTCGGAGCATTGGAATAGATCCGAGTAATAACATAAGGTTTTTCAAAATATTTATTACATAGTAGTACAGTATGCTTGAGTAATGAGTTCTTGAAAGAAAGAGACTGGACAATGTAGATTAAAAATAAACACTGTATATTTATTTACAAACACGGTGAGTATACTACTTCTCTCATATATTTGGGGCAATTGCTTCTACTGGATAAGTTGTCTTCAACTGATCATCTGTTAGACTGATTAAACTTTCCTTACTTCGCCGGTAATGTCAGATTTACCCAGAATGACTGGTCGTTTTCTTAAAGCATAGGGGAAACCGTAACTTCGAGATACCCTCGGAATTATCATTTAAAAGCACTAGCTGTTGCCCCCTCAGTGGCACAGAGGTATGTCTGCGGATTTACAACACTAGACACAGGGTTTCGATACCAGTGATGGGCAGAGCACAGATAGCCCATTGTGTAGCTTTGTGCTTAATTACAAATAAACAAACAAAAGCATCTTGTATGTATAGAATATATAACAAAACGTACAGTATTATAGGCAGCTAGAACGACTTTCTTGACCATGTATGTAAAAACCTACACATACTCAAAGTAATTGATAAATTCTGAATAAATGCAATAGTTCTACAAGAAAGTATAAATGCATGGTATATTTACCACACTACTAAGTTATAGCAACATGCTAGTTATAGCTTGCAAATATAGTGCCCTGTTCTAAGACACTTATTATGCTGATAAGTAATTGGCTAGTGCAGTCGAACAACTAATGAACTGAAATTTGAGTTGAAACTCAAGATAAAAGAAATGTTGATGTTACATGGTAGAAAAGTTAGATATTCCAAGCTGTACTTTTCTAACTTACGTAAAGATTGTAGTTTACATACAGCGTTTTCAAAGTGAAGTTTCGATAACTAATATTTTATAATATTTGAATATCTCTCCGACTCGTTTTTCTTAAAAGCAATTTGAACACTAGTGAATTTTTATATCAAAGATTTTATATACTAAAGGTGTAGTACAACATTTTGTTTGATTCCTTGCACGTGCTTAATTCTTTTATTCCGTTTATGTATTATTTGGTGATAAAGTTAAGAGTCTGTACACCAAGACATTGACCCTATATAATAAATTATGTAAAAAATAAATGATTGTTTATAGTTTTTTGGCATACTTCTAGTTTGGGGGATCTTTTTTTTTCTTCTTCTTCCATCATATTTCTTAATAGTCTATGAGCCAAATAGATTGTTCGTTAATATTTGGGCGGAAAAAGGCTATGATATCTTTTTAGAAAACTAGCGATCTGTACTTTATGGTGCTGTGTATTTGACACCTTAAAAAAAAGGTATCTGTTAGAATTTATAACGTTACCATGGCAACAAAGTCATGTTTTAAGAAGAAATTTCTTAATAACTTAAAAACCTTTAAAATAACAACTACATCAAATACAGTAATAAGGAAAATATCCACATCTATGTTGTTTGATATGGGCAATTCATTGTTGGTATGATCTTTATGTCATGGTCAAGTCAATAAACTATTTTATTATTTGCAGTTTATTTTTACTTGTTTCAAAACATATAAAAACTATATTTTTGAATCATAAGTAAAGTTTTATGAGCAAAACTAAATTTTGTGTGTCAAATGTTTATTCTTACATAAAAAAATTAAGTTACATAGAACGTGCTCAAAAATACCACGCAATTGCTTAAAGAAACTACATTTCAATATACAACATTAAATGTGATATAGAGGAAGTGTGTGCGTTTTAATGGTGAATTGACCTGCGCTATTAAAGATCAAATTGAAGAAAACTGTAATTTCACTTGTATTTGCTCCATTATTGTCAATAATTATTATTATATCGCAAGCACATTGGACTTTAGATCCTCTTTTAGTAAAAGACAATATATATATTAGATATCATCACAAATCAGTATCATAATTTCAGACACCTAACTGAAAATCATTTGGTGTAAGAACAAGAACTATAATTTATGCATGTATAAAAATGACACTTACAAGCACTTGTATATTCAGTCCATAATATAAACAAGTATGAAACAAAAATATTACAAAAGTTACATAATACTAATAAAAGTGTAACACATCAAATTACATAATACTAATTTAGAACATAATATATAGAGTACATTAAAATAACGAATAATTTTGTAAGGTACTTATCTCACTTAAATCTTTAATATTCATCAAACTACATACTACATGTTTCATAAATTAGAAATACTTAATTTCTAGACCTACTCATCTCCTCGACTGAATCAACTTCAATACTTTCCTCATCAACAAACTATTCACTATGGTTTCTACAGGACTGCATATGACACAGTTCAGTTACTTCTGTGTATTTCAATTTGTTCACAAGACACTTGCACTCGTTTTCTGCATGTACGGGGAAGAAGACGCAGGTGGGACACAAAACAATCTACACCGAGGAGCATTTTCCATATAGCAGCTTAATAGTTTGCTTTAATATTGTGCTTTAAAGGGTGGTGAGCATGGTGGTTGTTGCCACAATTCCACAGCAATTTGTTTGGAGGTTAAAAAAACATCACCGACATGGCATAGTCTACTTGGTCGGCAAAGGTTTGACGGTTTCCTTTTAGTTTCTGTACTACCGCCATGCCTTTTATTATACAAGGTGACTGAGATGCTGGAGAAGTATTTTTCTGCGGGTCTTTGCCAAGCGCTTGTTTGTTGTTTTTTCTCGGTTCACCCTCCGCTGTTGTAAGCGCCCAAGGCAGGGGTCCGAGAGGATAAACAAGAACCTCTTTGATGTTTAGCTTTCTACTTTTCACAAGTATGATGTGAGTAAACAGCTTATGGTCTGTCTTCAGGCTAGCTTCTTTGGTTGCATTGTGGTGAAGGCCTTC
This sequence comes from Limulus polyphemus, assembly GCF_000517525.1. NCBI lineage: Eukaryota > Metazoa > Arthropoda > Merostomata > Xiphosura > Limulidae > Limulus > Limulus polyphemus. Next base: position 79,063 of record NW_013669780.1, read on the forward strand.
ATCACTCGTTCAGAAAATGGGGCACTGAATACCTTCACAGGAGGGTTATTTTCAATTCTCTCTTCACAAAATGTCTTGTAAGCTCATTCGCCAGCATCTTGCGTATAAATGATATAATGGAAAACATCTTCAGGAGTGGCTTTGTCACTTGACAGAGAAACAAGGTTATCAACCTCTCCTTTAAATAGGTTTATCCAACTTGATTCCAGCAGGTACATGATACTTTTTACATCAAACTCGTCTTGCAGAATTCTTGTTTGCATTAGGTCTTTGTGAGAAAATCCGCTCTGATAAACGCCTAGAATAACCTTCAGTCAAGTTCAACAATAGCAAATTTCACATGAATAGGAAAAAAAACTCATTTGGTTTATTATATGCTGGCATTTTTTATATAATTTTTTCATTGCCTTGGCTAAACACGAAAGTACATGTTTTGTTTCAAGACATATTTTTTTGGCTTTTAATGAATATATACTGAGCTAAAATGAATTTATCAATTACAAAAATGTACTAGCAACTTCAAAGAAACATTTTTTGGTGATATGCATATTTTTATATAAATGAGCTAAATGTAACACAAAAAAATCTAAACTGAAAAACAATCCATTTGACCTTGGGTTTTAATTGTTAATGTCACAACCACAAATTAAATGCATACCCCTAATAACTTTATACCCAATATACTTGACTTTTGTGGCTTATTTATATTCACGTGGTTGTATTTGCCCTAATTCGAAAAATTTATGCATCAGTTAAACAACGCCCCCAGTGGCACGGCGGCATGTCTTCTGATTTACAACGCTAGAATCCGGGTTTAGTTTACCCGTGGTGGCCAGAGCACAGATAGCCCATTGTGTAGGTTTATGCTTAATTACAAATAAACAGTTAAACTGCTTTTTCTGAAGCTATCTATTGTCATTAGTCTTGCCAACATGGCTTATTGCTTTAGAAAACTTTTTTCTGGTGCTTTAAGTATGTTTCGAAGAATTAGAAAAAAAGGTTAGCAAATTATGATGAAAAAAGTAATTTTTTAGAGTTGACCTTAACCGTCGATTACCGTGATCATATCACAAGTCGATTTTTTTTTTATCAAGAAACGTATTTGATTAGTTGTCTTGGTGAAACCCTTTTGTATATTAAATATTTTTTATAAAAAACTGACTTACCATCATAAGGTGCCCATCACACAGTATCATCATAAATTACAGATTATGGGCTTTTTGAAAATGTATTATCTCCTTTCTACCTGAGTGGTAATGATGCCTACATTTTGGACACTGGTTCATGAACTATTAGGGTTATTGTCAAGGTAAGGATTAGATTGTACATTAGGGATTAGTATTTGTTTCATGAATTTCTTTTCCTTCTTTAAAATTAAGATTTCATTGCAACACACTGCATTTTTTTTTTGGTATTCTAATAATTTATGTTGCTTTTTTTTTGTTCTCCCTTTGACTTAAAATATTTATTAATGATCGCACGTGCTGTAATCTATATATAAAACCTTATCCATTCAAAATAGGGAAATAACATTACACTTGCACATTTTCTGAAGTTTAATTGTCCCAGCAATGGTGATCGACATATTTTACTCTTCCTTTGTTAGTAAGAAACACATCTTTACTCTGAGCAACAGATTCACTGCAAAACTTGTGTTATTGATTTATGGCCTAGTCTGTCAATATGAAAAATTCCATTTATTCGCAGACTTTTCTCACCAGTTCCCTTTACAAGTTTAAAAAAAGCGCAGCACTTAATCTGTTTCTGCGAATATAATGGAAACTGTTCATGGTTATTGTACATATTTGTTGAGATATACTCTGGCACATTTTTCAAATTTATGTGCAGGCACTCTACATGAACTTAATAACCAGTGGCAGCTGCCCTCCACAGTCGTATGGACTATCTAAGAAACACAAACCCAACATACCTTTAAGACCGTGACCCCCGTTGGCACAGCGGTATGTCTGCGGACTTACAATGCTAGAACGGCTCTCAATTGTGTAGCTTTATCAAATACATAGAGCTGTTTAACATAATATATTAGATAATGAGTCTTTGGCTTGACAAGCAGAATTATGTAATCCAAAGCAGGCTTCACAGAATGATACTAATCAATATATAATATAATACGCATTTGAAAAGTAAAGGTGGTTGCTTCCATGTGGCTGGTGGCTCAGAATTAAGGACAACACTATACTACCTGGATTGCACACTGACAAGCATGCTGCAACAAGATTTCGTAACTAGGAGAGAAAAGCCTTTGCTAAATTCCTCTAATTTGTAGATCAATTACTCAGTCTGTGTATTTGACTGAAATTACCTGTCCTGTATATTTTTGACAGTTTTCAATGCCACAAAAGATGGAAAAATACCTATTCTGCTCATGAATTCCTTTTTGCTGTCTGAGTAAGTGCAAAAACTATCTTTGCTGTATTGTTTGTTTGAATTTATGCACAAAGCTACACAATGGGCTATCTATGCTCTGCCCACCACAGGTATCGAAACCCGGTTCTAGCGTTTTAAGTCCGCAGACATACCGCTATGCCACTGGGGGGCATCTTTGCTGTAACAAAATATACTAATTTGATCCAGTACATTCATTTTACTACATATCACTAAGAAGGAATGAAATCCACGTCAATTATAAGAGATAAAACATAAGGTTAGACAGATCCCGTAAGAAGAAACAGATGATAACGTTTTTTGCATCTGCCCTTCATCAGACCTAAACATCGACTCTTAGGATATTATTACGTTTTAAGTAGGTTTGTTAAGCATAAAGTTACACAATGGGCTATCTGTGCTCTGCTAACCACTGGTATCGAAACCTAATATACTCAGAGGTGTTTCTAGGACATTCTAGTACCGGAATTAGTTCACCAATTGGCTTATTGTTGCACTTTCCTGAGGTTGCATACATCCGAGTTTTAAGATCAGCTTTATCTTTAGGACAGTGGTTCCCAACATTTGTTTTTGCATTGCAAAAACCCCGTGCTAAAAATATTTGTTTCACGAACCTCTTTATTTTATTTTTGTTAATGACCACTTCATGGTATGGATATAAATATATTAGGTAAGTACTTATCTCTCCACTTGTGCAACACGCCATTAGAGGGCTTTACACGTATGTCAACCTTGAGGGAGGAAGGGGGAAAAGATGATGACGTTTTATTTCCACAAAGTGTCATCAGAGGACGCGTTGATAGGCCGCCATGACAGGTAATCACGGCAGACGATTATGTAATGGTTCAATAAAGTGTAACCAGTCTATATGTTGCTAGGCAGCCATGACGTAAGAGAGGATGACGTCATAGTTCCACAAAATGTACCAGAGGATGCGTAGCCGAATTGTGGAAAAACAATGCCAAAACAACTTTTATGAAGTTTAAATTCGCATTCCTGTGTTATTAGAGAAACTGATAGATCTGAGAGTGTTAATATTGTTACGACAGCGGAAGTCACGTGACGCTAGTAATACGTCATGATATTCTCGAAGGTTCGTGAATGCTCGAGTGTTTACTAGAGGTGCGGTATTCTTGTATATAAGACTGCCAAGAAGTGACGGCAATAATGTAATTGAATTGCAGACAGAGATAGAGACGGACAATTGAGTCAAGCGCGAGAATCGCTCGTTGTGAATTATAGCGTTTGTTAAAGTTAACTGACTGTGGGAATTAAGTGTATTGCAAAGTTGTATTGAGAAATAATAAACTAGTTTTATTTAAGGAAGGACTTGTATTGCTGAAGTTTTTCGGAAATGATTTCTACGGAAAATTAACAAACAGAGACGTAACAATATTAAAAAATTATAATATATTTTTATTATTAGATCTTCAATCACCTGAAATGAAATATGTATAAGGAATTTACTCTCATTGTAAATTATGGAGAAGTATTTAGAGAATAAAATATTTGTATGATGATATTAATACAGTCATGATAAGTTGTAAATTTATATTCAGTGTTTCTTGTTTAGTAGTGTTGCTATCACTTCTTAGGCCACATTAAGTCTAATAACAGGTGTCCATGATGTAACTGATAATTATCTAAACACATCTGCTAGAAAAGAAGAATATTAAAGGTCTTATAACGTTTAAAAATAAATCCTAAGTTTATTTAAATATGAAAATATTACTTTTAAATATTAACTTAAAAAGGAAAGATTTCATACAAACATTAAAATACTTTCCAAGAGAGAAGAACATTAGACATATTTGTTAAAAGGATATAAATGAGAGAAGAAAAAAGTGATCTAGCTAGAACTGATCCTGGTATTAATAGAGTGGTTAAAATATGTAAGAAACATTATATTGCTTATCATCAGAGTTATCGACAGAGTTGTATGATACATATTAAATAGCGATGTTATGTTTTCTTTAATTTCGTTGGGACTGCAATGATACAAATATGGGCAATTGTTTAGTTCATGCTGGTGGTAAATAGCCAAGATGGTCATTGGGAGGTGGAAGTAAACGAACATAACCTTAACCCAGTTTCAACATGTATGGAAAGCATTGACCTAATAGGTATCTCACTCATACATGATCAGTACGTGTTGTTATGTGCAAGTTATAGGTAGTATAATAGGATTATGATATCAACAATAGAGGTGTATTGCTATTGCAAAGATACTTGAAAATCTCCATACATTCCACGACATATGTCGAGGCATTGACCCATCAACAACATCAGCGATGTGTTGCTATGCAATGATATAAAAGGATTAGGACAGGAGGCGTGTTGCCTTGTGTACGTTGCTACGTGGTATACTAAGATTACGTCAGTTGCACATTGCTATGGGCGCAATGCTAGGTGACACAAGATAGCGCATTACTAACATTTATCCTTTTCATTCGATTTAAAATAAATTATCATAGAAACTTTCTGGAGAATATATAGTTAGAGTGATTTATGTTATGTAGAATATATTAATCTCCTTGTATCATAATAATCTTGTTTGTAAATCATATGATGAAACAAAACAAATCCCATGAAAATGTTTTATTTGTTATACTGATACAGAATGCAGTTACTTAGTCTTATACATTTTTAAAGAGAAAGTCAGATAATTCTTGAATAAATTCACCACTTTCAATAAAATCAATTGTATTTAAATTTTTACAATTATGTACACTTAGTTTACTAGCTCTATTCTGAAACGCATCTAATATAATATTCTTATCCACTTGAGTCAAAGCAGACCTCGGATATAGCCAGATATCTTCATCATGATCCAACATCACGTATGTGTGAGCAGCTTGATTGTGATCATCGGCTTCACAAGCCCAGCAATTCTCATTTCTATGCATAATGAAAAAAAGCCTCTATAATTGAACATTTTAACATACTCTTAAAACTAAAATGTGGCGCTATTTTACCCATCATGGAACATTCAAGTACATTTTGGTGTTAAAAAATTTAGTCACTACCTATAATAGATCGTATCATTGCAGTATTGAAATGAGACCAATAGATGTTAATCACACTAATTAGACTGTTGAAAACTCTACAAACCACATACAAAAGTGAAATTTCAATTCCAAGTGGGTTATCAAGTTCGAATCAGTAAAGCAAAACGTTAACTTAAGAAAGGATATATGGAAAGACAAAATATTTAGGATTCACAAGAGACTGGAGAAAAACCTCCCAGTGTACAAACTGCAATACTATCTCAGAGGAGAATTAGATGGAACATTTTACGATTCTGAATTACAACATGCTGTAAAGTCCTCAGACGATGTATATGCTGTGAAAGAAATATTATGTGAATGAGGAAGGGATAAAACCAGACAGATCGTTAAATTGAAAGAGTATCCTGATAAGTTTAATAGCTAGATTCCCCCAAGTCAATCTGAATCGGCTGCCATCATAAAATGTTATGTCTAATTCTATTACCCATTATTCGACATGAATCAGTTGAATGTGATATTACCCAACTATTTTGCCAACGAAACTATGACGAATTATATTACACATCTTCCGAGATCTATTAACCTTCGAGGGCTTTTGGGATTCCCAAGTTGAAAGTGGCCTTGACTGAACTACAGTATCCACATAATTGGCATAATGTATGTGCTGGTACAGGATGGATCACTTTCTTTCCTAGCTCTAATAGTCGTAATTGTCATTACAAAAAGCCTGAAGATTTAATTAGAATACTAAACCAGTTATAAGAGTTAGCTCTTTAACCCGACACATATCCTGTACTTGACTACAAATCATTCACCAGAACGGTAAGTCCATGTGAAAAAGGGATCTTCTATATTATTTGATTCTGTATTATCTGTTCTACTCGGATATGAGAATAATCGTATAATATCAGAACGCACTATAGCTCCAAATACTGTTCATATGCATGGAGGATTTTATTCACTCTATGTTTACTCAGATACTGTGGAACCTAGTATTGTTAACGATTGTCATTTGCCACTGTTACAAATAGTTCAAGTTAAAGGTCAGGATGGAGACAGTAATCACTTAAACGTTTACGAAACCTCATTACAGACCTGTATCTAAAAATAGATTTCAGATTATTGAGATATGAAGGATGACAGAGGTCGACATATACCATTAATCATTATGCTTCACTTCTGTCATCATGAGAGTATCGTACTATAATGACCCAGTGGTTTATGATACATATTATGATTATCAGGTAGGAAACTAATTACCATATTTTGCAGGTAATCAATGGCAACGAGGTCACGGTTTGAAAGATGTCTCAAGTAACTTATTTAGTTTAGCCATATCTTTTCTGAAAAAGGGAGCATTAGCTTTAGAATAACAAACAGATAAATTATGTATAAATTCATCATCATATGTCACACGAGGGAAACATTTTGTTGATACCAGAAAATAACATGCAAAAAATGGGCTCAAGAGTTGACTCGGGGTGTCACACAAATTGCTCTACCTAATAAAAGGAAGAGACACAAAGGCCCAGCCTCTAAAATCACTGAAATCAAAAGACAGAGAACATCAAGCCCTGATATTTTTGACAAGTAATTATGTCCCTTCTACCTCATTACAAGTATTTTCAGTATACAAAGTCTGAGCTAAATATATTTTCTCTTCCTCCTATAAAAAGGGTGATTGAAGAGGGTCATTGGACAGAATATTGTTGCGTCAGCAGTCACATGACTACAGTGACGCAACGTTTCTAGAATT
>NW_013669780.1:86406-87250 GCF_000517525.1 Limulus polyphemus
TATCAGGCAGTGACAGTGGACCCATCGAATTTTGTATATCAGGATCGGGAGAGGAATACAAAGATCTGGCACAATCGTATCTACATGTGAAGGTACGAATTGCCAACGGTGAAGGGGTGGACATAAAAAAAATGATGAAGATAAGTCTGCTCCTGTCAATCTGTTTCTTCATTCACTATTTTCTCAAGTCGACGTACACCTAAATGACAAACTCATTTCCTCATCTCATAATCTCGGTGTCTATAAGACCTGCATAGAAACACTGCTAAATTATAATGAAGAAGCCATCTGACTGCATCTATGTTGGTAAAGGACACGGTGGGTAGTTTTGATAATCTCGACTATAATGATGGAGATAAGAATGGAATGAAAGACTGATACATAAATACTCAAGGTAGTCAAATTGTCGACATGATTGTCCATTTATATTCAGACATCTTTATTGCAAAATAAGTTTTTGCCAAACGGTGTTAAGTTAAAAACTATGCCTCGTACGAAATAAAGATGCATTTTGTGTTGTGTCGAGAGATGAATCAGATTTAAAAGCTGCTCTATAACATGTTTCTATCTACATTAGAAAAGTAAAAATCAGTCCTTCGGTCGTTCTGTCGCACAGAAAAGCCTTTCAGAAAGGAACTGCTAAATATCTTTTGAAGTATATAAAGTGCAAATCATTTTCAAATCCTCATGAAAGCTTACAAGCATCTATTGATAAAGTATTTTAGGTCAAGTACCTACATGTCTTGTTATAAAATATGTAGATAATGGTGCCTTTAAACCTTTTGAAACGGGTCACAGGTGAAAGGCAATGTCATCTCGTTTGTTAACTCGCATTCAAAATTTT
>NW_013669780.1:87937-91221 GCF_000517525.1 Limulus polyphemus
CAAAATACTAAGTCTATAGTTTCATACGAATTATAAACTCAAATTAACAGATATTGACAAGCTAGAATATAAAATAAGAAATGGAAATTTTTGGAAATAGCTCTCTTATATACACTTACTTCTATATATATATATATATGCCATGAATAACCAATTGGAAGCTCAGAATATCACCCTAGTGGTTTTCTAAGCCTTTCTAACGTGGCTAGCACCATTTTTGCTTTTGAATCAAGATTTCAATAAGGTAAGTTGTGTCTTTAGTCTCCTATTTTTTTTAGACCCAAATACAGCTTAGTTAGTAAGCTTGATAAATTATAGTAGAATTTCATGGTATTTATGTTTTTTAGTTATTCAAAAGTATATATAAAACTTAAAGGCTTAGCAAACTACGTCAAGCAGCAACCGAGTACAGAGTTCGCAACTAAAAGAGATAATTGTTTGCTTTACTTCTTTATTTACTGTTCTATGTTTTAAGAAAAATAACTTTAAGAACTTATTTCAAAATAGCAATAATCTATATATATATATATAATGTATAATAATTAAACTGTGACTGTATTTTACAAAATACTAGTCGACTAAAACACAGCCAAAACGCGTCGTTGTAACTTCTGTATTGTTTGCCAGAATGTTAGTATAATGTTATGAAATTTAAGCTATTTCGTCTAAACATTTATGTTTTCGTGTTATAATTTATGTTCATTCTAGAATGAAAGAGGCATAACTTATGTTTATTTCCTAATTTTTTATGGTGGTTGCTAGATCAGTCAGATTTACCGAACCCCTACAGATATTAATTACTGAAAATAACAGATGAAATATAACATTTTTTCTTGGCAAATATTTGATAACTATCTGGACATTATAAAGTTTTCGCCTGTGAAATTTGAAAATTTTCCGATGCATAAAATGATTTTTAATCTTAAAATGAAAATTACTTTGCATGATAGATAGAAAACATGTGAAAAGAAAAAAGGCATAAGAAAAACATTGATTTACAAACCTTAAAACTTAATAAAAAAATAGATATCTTGCGTATGAAAGCATTGTAATGTTTACTGATAAACTGCCAAATGTCGTTAACATTCGCTTACTAATTTAAAAGTTATGGCATGAAAACTATAACAAGCACAAAATGTGATCTTAGAGGGCAAGAATTTACAGCTTGTGCCAGACATACGTGATACATTGAGAAAACTACAATAGTTCGATAAAATGCACTACAAAATGAATCAGTGTCACACACACACACTGAAAAAAAAAAGTCAATGAAATATGATGAAAGACCAGTGAAATAATCTTAGTGAAGAACCCTGCATTACAGGAGTTTTCTATATATGTCCAAAGTTAATTGTCTTGGATGATTTTGCCAAAGATATTAGATAAGGGACATAAATATGTTCAATAGAGACCAATAACAAAGTGGATTTTGGTTACAGTCTGATGGAATAGTCCACTTGTTGCTGGAAGATCACACTTATACTGATCAAGTTAAAAGAGCTAGTTTTTAAAGTAGATCTGCTAAAATTTTTGAACAATCAGAAAAACACTAAAAATTGTGTATATAATTCCATGTTTTCGACTCTAAACGGCACTTCTTCTACGTCTTTACACTTATCAAGTTGTTCCAAGGACCTGATTCGATTCCAGAAGAAGATGACAGTAATCCAGAATCTACAAGAAGTTTGCCAAACAAACTCCTCATAAGTATTTGCTATTTCTGATCTAGTCTAACAGTGTTTCACTTTAGGTTCAATAATGTATATTGTATAAAGAGAGAAAAGGGAAGAAAATTAACTGTACTAAAGAAAATAGTAGACTTGAAAATGCTCAAAGTGGAATTACTTAAATATATCTTAGAAGAATTGTTTATACAGTTAAAATGATTATGACCAATAGAATTTCTCGTGTTGTATCTATGTTATTGAATGTAATAGAATGGCTTATTAACGAACATCTAGACTTTCAAGATGAATATTTCAATGATTTAGAAGTAGTATTATTACAAAACAGCTTTGAGAGTTTCGATATCAATAAACCATTCAACTGTGTAAATTACAGAAGTTACTTGATTGTTTTCAGTTGTCTCTGTTTGAGTTCTTTATTTCCCATGTAAACTCCCTCATGTTAGTCGGTTGTACACTCTGCTCGCGACAGCAAGACCCAAAATCCAAATAAATTACTTTGTAATGAGTGAATAGTTGAACCCAACGACTAAGCCCACGGGCTGCTCACAAGCCCATCACACTTATACATTTTCACATCGCTGGAGAGTAGATGACGTAATCCTATTATCCACCTAGCAACTTGTACATAGTAGCACGTGTTGATGACGTCTAAGTGAGATATATATTAGGGTCAATGCTCTCAATACGTGTCGAAATTAGGTCAAGGTAATGTGTGTTTACCTCCGCCTCCCAATGTCTATCTTAACCACTGTGGTTTTCTGTATTATAATTCATCCTTTTACTTCAGTTTAATGTAATTAAGTTACAGAGCTGAGTTTAGAAAAGGCGTTTACACCGTAACACTTGTTATTGTAACAAATGGCTTACATAAATAATGTTCCAACCACTACTGTGTTTGTTTTGACCCTAGCCGACCTAATTAGCTCTGTATTGAACAGAATGTGTCTTCGACAATGGGAAGAAGAAGAGTACATATAATAGTATTTCAACCACACTATGTCTGTCATGTTAAGACACGTTCTGTTCAATACAGAGCTAATTCATATAATAGTATTTCAACCACATTATGTCTGTCATGTTCATTGCCGTTTCTCTTCTTCTTCTTCAAAAACTCTAAGGAACTGTATAAAGAATGTAGTATTAAAATAAAATAGACCTAATATTAATGTCTCCTGATAAGAATAACTAACTAGAATTAGAGACTGTTATCACTAACAATAAAAACGCGTGAAAATGTATCAGGCTTGAAAAAAGACAAAAAATGTATAACTAGGAACATAAGTTGTTACTATCTAAAAAAGAAACCACCTCCCCATTATATACTCAAGTTTGTTTGTTTTTGAATTTCGCACAAAGCTGCACAAGGGCTGTCTGCTCTAGCCATTCCTAATTTAGCAGTGAAAGGTTAAAGGGAGAGCAGCTAGTCATTACCACTCACCACCAACTCTTGCACTATTCTTTTACCAACGAATAGTGGGATTGACCATAACTTTATAACGCCTACACGGCTTATAGGGTGAGCATGTTTGGTGGGACGGGGATTCGAACCCACGACTCTCAGATTACGAGTCATGATGTGGTGATGACTAGCTGCCT